>NW_015505361.1:798438-803246 GCF_001515645.1 Sinocyclocheilus grahami
CACACACACACACACACACACACACACACACACGTCTGGTTTGCTACCCTTGTGGGGACTCTCCATAGGCATAACGGTTTTTGTACTGTACAGACCGTATATTCTATTGCCCTACACCAACCCTACCCCTAAACCTACCCCTCACAGGAAACTTTCTGCATTTTTAGATTTTCAAAAAACTTCATTCTGTGTTATTTATTAGGTTGTTTACCTGTAGGGACCTCATTTTAGGTCCCTAAACACCAACCCTACCCCTAAACCTACCCCTCACAGGAGACTTTCTGCATTTTTAGATTTTCAAAAAACTTCATTCTGTGTGATTTATTAGGTTGTTTACCTGTAGGGACCTCATTTTAGGTCCCTAACGTGACATGAGTCCCCATGAGTCTGTGTGTGTATTCAGGTTTAAGTCCCCACCAGAATAGAAAAACAGGTACACACACACACACACACACACACACACACACACATAATTTTATGTGCATTATATATTTATAAAATTAATGTTTAATTGTAAATAAATTACAGCATTTAATTTTATATACGGAAACATTTATAACATCTGAAACAATGGAGCTTTAGTGCTTTTGATAAAGTAATAATAAAAAATATATAGTGTATTTTATATGTAATTATGCATAAATTATAGCATATTATATATTGACAAACCATCAACAAAATTACTAGTAAAGATTACGTGGTGTTTTAGAAAATAAGGCCCAGTTATGGATCGATAAAGAAATATGTAATTAGTTTCTTTGTAATAATACTGATGTGCATCTGTAAATTTCCATCAAGTGCATCTGCTGGAACTGGTTTGTGTGTAGTAAGTCTGTTGTGATCTGACCCCGCCGAAGCCGCGGAAGCGCGTCAGGACGCCATTATTGATGAAGCCGCACTGCGCCGGTGAGCCGAGCGCTTTATCCAGCAGGTGGTTGATGAAATAGATTCCCGGCTCCACCGTGAGGACCATGCGCTCCTGCACCACACGGCCCATCCGCAGACTCTTCAGCCCCGGCTCGTCAATGCGCTCGATGCCCTGAAACACACCACACACTTCAACCGCTGCTGCATCTGGTTTAATCAGACAGAAGCAGACGTTCCTTCCTTTACAACAGAGACGTCCAAACCACAGCGGGCCAAACATATTTTGTTTACTTTTTTTGCATTGAAATGTAGTTCATTTATTTTTTAAAATGTTTGTAACAGTTAAAAAATTTTTTTTAATTATTTTAAAATGTTCAAAATGTAATACATTTTACTATAATGTAGTTGGATGTTGGATATATTGGTTAGCTGGGCCAGTGTGTGTTGTGATTGGCAGCATTCGGCGCCTGGTCGGGAAACGTCATCCCCTTACCATAGCCGCCTGCGAGCTTCAGAGTAAATATTGCATCAATATCAAATCAATTTGAGCACAATTTAAACCCGGATGATTGTAAACACTCCAAGTTTGTCTGCTTTGGGAAAGCTCCCGGAATCAAATCCCGGAAAATATGCGTTGTAATCCAAACGAGTCATTCGTTGTAGTTTTTGAAAAGTGATTTCTGTTAAATAAAATATCTCCTTTTGAAGTGACCTTTGTAACTTTGCAGATCTTTTTTATGCTCAAACTAAAGTTAAAAAAGTGAAAAAGCATAATAGGACCCCTTTAATTAGCTTGATTTTGGCCCTTAAACATTTGCTTTACAAAGTCAAGAAAAAGTCTTTTGAGATAAACAATTTTGAACACTATGAAAACATAATTTATAGTTTGATATAATATGAAAACAAATGATTGTTTTCTACAATATTAGCACACAAACATTACATTTGTATAGCGCTTTTCAAAATAAACATGGCTTCAGAAATGTTTTCAGAAATGTATAATGTTAATTTTTATTATAATATCTTCATGTTGTCACGAATCCGGTCCATGAACTTCCGTCTGCTAGCCATCAGAGGTCACCCTTTCCATTTTCATTGACTCTCGCACTACACACTGTTGCATATCATCCCGGACTACATATCCCATCATTCATTGCACTGATTTCACACAGCTGTTTCACTAATTGCACACAGCACTGATTGCACACAGCTGTTTCATATTACTCACTCCCTATTTAACACTCACTCTTATCCCTTCCCTCTGCCGAGTATTGTTTAGCGATTATCACTCCCCTAGCGATAGCTACACTACGAAGCCCGTTTAGTTTGTTTTAGCCCCACCTTAGTCTTGCCTTGTCTGTGTTCTCGTTCTTGATCTTCGCCTGTGTCTCTCGGATTCCTCCTCTCGTCTTCCCCCATTTTTGATACTGTTTGCCCCTGCCTGGACCTTGCCTTGTACCTGGACTTATCCCTCTAGTCGCGCTCCTTTTGATTCTGTTTGCTTATCGTTGACCTATGCTAGCCCTAGGACTATTCTTGTGTCTTGCCCGCCCTATACCTATTTGCCACTGTTTGACCCTGCCTGTGTTTCTGACCTCCTCTGATGTGAATCTCAAATCTCAACATACACTACTGTTCAAAGTTTGGAAATTAAGAAATTAATATTTCATTCAGCTGGGATGAATTGTATTGATCAAAAGTGACAGTAAAGACATTCATAATATTTCAAACAAATGCTGTTCTTTTGAACTTTCCACTAATAAAGGAATCCTGAAAAATAAAATGTATAAATTTTCACAAAAATATGAAGCAGCACAGCTGTTTTCAACATTAATCAGAAAGCTTAATTTTCTTGAGCAGCAAATTAGCATATTAGAATGATTTCTGAAGATCATGTGACACTGAAGACTGGAGTAATGATGCTGAAAATACAACTTTGATCACAGCAATAAATTACATCTTACTATAAATTTCACATAGAAAACAGTTATTTGAAATTGCAATAATATTTCAAATTTTTACTGGATTTTTGATCAAATAAATGCAGCCTTGGTGAGCAGAAAGGACTTCTTTCATGTTAGCTAGATGTCAAAACAGAACCAGACCAGCTCCTCCATACTGCGAACATGTCATTTTTTTGTCTCTGTAGTCTGAAAGCAGTTTTGGTTGTAGATTTTGACCGGCTGTGATTCCTCTGTGTTTGTACCTGGTTTAATGGCGGCCATCACGGCTCTGGAGGACTTCAGCACGGCTTCATAAATGGCTCTCTGGTCTGCGGTGAACTTGCCGTTGACTGGGAAAGAGCAGGTGATGTCGGAGGAGTAGCAGTAATACTCACCGCCCATATCAAACAGACTGCCAGGAAAACAATCAGACAGAAAAAGAAGAGTTTTCACAAGAAACGTTCCCACCACACCAGCCTGAGTTCAGATCTAAAGCCACTTCTTCTATGGTTTGGATTTAGTTTTATGATTTGGTGACAACATCAAATACTGAGTATTCCTGCTCTATTCCATTCTATTCTATTCTATTCTTGTTATATTAACATTTAAATGTCTTATTTATTTACTTATATAACATTTTTTACATTGTATTTTATTATTTTTTATTACAGATTTCAACAAACAATTTAACAGAACTCAACGTACAGGATATTACAAAAAAAGTTTCATAGAATACAAAGAGGGGAAAAAATAAAAATACATAGAAAGCATACTTTAAAATATTGTTATAACACAGGAAAAAATAATTATAATACTTGAAAAAAATTATTTCTTATTAATAACTCTTAAGTGTAACACTCAAATTTTGGTAGAAATTCTGCACATCTAGGTATTGCTTTAATTATTCTTTGTATGGATATATAATTTTAAATTACGAAAAAATTTAAAACTTCCAGAGACCTGTTTTGGTTTTTAAAATGATGTTTAAATGATTATTATTATTTTAAACTGTAATATAAAATAGATGACCCTGGATAGATGCTCTGATTATAGTAAATTAGCTGCTACTGTAAATAATTCATGATCTCAAACCTGCTTGCAAAAATGAAAAATGTCTTTCTAGTTCCTGTCCAGCAGGGGTCAGTGTGCGACTGTTCATAAAGAGATGATGCAGCCTGAACTACTGAAGAGAGAAATATACAACACTACACTGACTGAAAAACCAGCAACAATCAACAACTGATACAGAACTAATCTGACTCAAGTAATCAAGAAACAACTCACCACATGTCTCCATCCTGGATGGTTTTGTCATTGGCAGCCCCGGCGTGTCCGTAATGCAGGATGGAGGAGTTATTCCCACTGACCGAAATGTATATGTTAACATACAACCCAAAGAACTCAGTCACAGTGACAAATGCATTAGTGGTACAGTGAAGTTTTGCAATGCTTCTATGTTCAATAGTGGTCACATTAATACTGAACCTCTCATTGGCTTTGTATTTTCAGATATGAAATTACACTTGACTCGCACAAAAAAACTAATTGTGTGACAAAACCTGAAATTTAGGTTATTATTATAACTGATCGTGATGTGCCAGGTTTGAATATGCATGAAAAAGATTTAAGAGGATTTCAATTAGAGTCTGTTCATCACACCCAATCATATGACTGCAAAACACTTGGAAAATAATGCACTACACTGTTATAGTGTGTTTTACACTTTTGCAGGTTAACAAAACATTTTAAAGTGAACTATGCATTTAAGATTGAATCCAAAACACGTCTGTAATGTATTTATTCATCCAGATGTTTGCTGTGATTTAACTTTGTAATCCAAGACGTGCTTTTGCTCTGGAGACAGAATGATATCTGACACTAAGAGCCTCTCGGAGAACACACACACACACACGCTCTCACACACACACACACACGCTCTCACGCTCTCACACACACACACACACACTCTCACACACACACACACACACACACTCTCAC
>NW_015505361.1:804618-826282 GCF_001515645.1 Sinocyclocheilus grahami
AAGAGTCTCTGGGAAAACACACACACACACACACACACACACACACACACACACACACACACACACACACACACACACAGCAGTAATGATTTCTTCTGGTCTGTTATTGCACTGTAAGGTCTTGTGCTGTTTGTGTAACACTCAGTAAGAACATCAGTAATTACAGCAACAGTCTCTGTGCTGCTGACCGGAACGTTTCTTTTCTGCACGTGGCTGATTTGTAAGTTTACAAATGGTTTGTGTTTGTTGGTGGTGAGTTTACCTTCCACAGATGCAGGTGTATGAGGTGTGTCGCATCCCTCCACGAGCATAACAGTAATGCTGGAACAGACTGAAACACACAAGTATCAGTCAATCTCAGTCAGACTTTACTCAAAATCAAAACAAATCATAAGAAATTGAATTTTGCATAAAAGAAAATTATGCAACTATTAAAATTGTTTGCATTGCAAGACCAATTTTAATTTTCAATTAGAAAATTTCAAAGAAACGTACAAAAACTGACATCCAGATATCAGCCCAGAGCAGCAGCGCTTTCATTTTTCCACACTGACCTGCACTACAATTACAAAATGCAACATGAAAAGCCTGAAAGAGCCTGTCAGTCGATATAGATTGAAAAAAGTGGCAGCCTCAGAAAACCTTGAGTGATAACTTCATAACTCCAGATAAACAAAACACAGATAGACACTGATGTCAAGCAAAGAGACGAGAGATTTTCATCTGCTGTGCGATAAAACCCACAGACACACAGTGAAGGAGAGATCCAAAACATACAGATGCCGGGAGATCACACAAACATGATCAGCAAACAACACAGCAACACACTAACAACCAGTCAAATGCCCTAACACGCTAACCACCACTCGGACACCCTAGCAACACATTAACAACTAGTCAAATGCCCTAACAACACACTAACCACCACTCAAACACCCTAGCAACACACTAACAACCACTCAAACGCCCTAGTAACAAACTAAGAACCAGTCAAGCACCCTAGCAACACACTAACAACCACTCAGACACCCTAGCAACACACTAACAACCAGACAAGCACCCAAGTAACACACTAACAACCACTCAGACACCCTAGTAACACACTAACAACCAGTCAAATGCCCTAACAACACGCTAACCACCACTCAGACGCCCTAACAACACGCTAACCACTACTCAAACACCATGAAAACCATTTAAACAACCTAGCAACAACTAATAACCAGTCAAACACCCTAACAACACACTAACCACCACTCGAACACCATGAAAACCACTCAAACAACCTAGCAACAACTAATAACCAGTCAAACACCCTAACAACACACTAACAACCACTCAGACACCCTAACAACATTCTAACAACCACGACACCCTAGTAACACACTAACAAAAGGCAAACACCCTAGCAACACACTAACAGCCACTCGGACACACTAAAACACTAACAACCCACTCAAACACCCTAGTAACATGCTAACAACCACTCAAACACCGTAACAACACACTAACAACCACTCAAATGCCCTAGCAACACACTAACAGCCACTCAAAAACCCTAGCAACACACTAACAACCACTCAAACGCCCTAGTAACACACTAACAACCAGTCAAACACCCTAAAACACACTAAAAACCAGTCAAGCACCCTAGCAACACATTAACAACCACTCAGACACCCTAGCAACACACTAACAACCACTCAAACGCCCTAGTAACACACTAACAACCAGTCAAACACCCTAAAACACACTAAAAACCAGTCAAGCACCCTAGCAACACATTAACAACCACTCAGACACCCTAGCAACACACTAACAACCGGCAAACACCCTTGTAACATTAACAACCACTCAGACACCCTAGCAACACACTAACAACCACTCAGACACCCCAGCAACAGCCACTCAAACGCCTAAACAACACACTAACAACCACTCAAACACCCTATCAACCCAGTAACAAGTACAACCACTCAAACACCCTAACAACACAGTAACAACCACTCAAACACCCTAACAACACAGTAACAACCACTGAAATACCATAGCAACACACTAATAACCACTCAAACACCCTAGCAACACACGAACAACCACTCAGAAACACTAACAATCACAAACAACTACAAACAACACCTCAGCATCATGGCAGCAAGTTCCCTTCTCAAAATAAGTATATATATATATATATTTTAAAACTACATATAAGAGAGGGAGATGACAGAAGCATCAAACATCCTTCACCCCAATTTGAGCAAAGAGGATGTGCAATGGGTTTCTGAAATTGCTGCAGTCCATTATTCTGATTGTGTGTGTGTGTGTGAGGTTCGTCGCAGCTTTAATTAAAGCATCACCCGTTGCCATCAGGATGTCAGTGAGTGGGACTGATGCTGCCGCCACATAAAACAAACCATCATGACACATCAGACCATCAGAGGACAGGCTCTGAATCACAGCGACGCTCTCGTCCTCTAATGGAGTGACTCTTGACTCGCCTCTGTTTGGGGGTTTCTCCTGTGATCAGCACAGATATGCTTTCAAAAGAAACAAGCCCAAAAACATTTTTTAAATTAAATAAATAAATAAAAACACAGCAAATTGTCAAGTCTGTGTTCTGGGTGATTCACTCACGTTTGAGATGCGACAGATGTTTTAATATAAAGCACCAATGCAGTTCAAATAAAGAGATTTTCATTTCACTTTAAACTAATTTCTAGTCAGTAAACAATTAAAAACGGAACATGCCAATTATAAAACACTAAAACAAAAAGTTAATATTGGTTCAGAAACTGATCAAAAACAACTACAAAGGAAGAGCTTTAATTTGCTCTGATTTTATCCAACCCTCTCAAAGGGTTAAACAACATTTCACACACTACTGCAATTCTGAAAGGGTGTTATTATTTTTGCATATTTACACAGTAAATAACACTGATTGGACATATGTGACCCTGGACCACAAAACCAGTCATAAGGGTCAATTTTTCAAAATTGAGATTTATACATCATCTGAAAGCTTTCCATTGATGTATGGTTTGTTAGGATAGGACAATATTTGAAAATCTGGAATCTGAGGGTGCAAAAAAACCTAAATATTGATAAAATTGCCTTTAAAGTTGTCCAAATGAAGTTCTTAGCAATGCATATTACTAATCAAAAATTACATTTTAATATATTTACAGTAGGAAATGTACAAAATATCTTCATGGAACATAATCTTTACTTAATATCCTAATGATTTTTGGCATAAAAGAAAAATCTATAATTTCGACCCATACAATGTATGCTATTGCTACAAATATACCCCAGCGACTTAACACTGCTTTTGTGCTCCAGGGTCACAAATATAATAACTACTGTTTTAACAGTTGCCCATCTAAAACTGACTTTTCGTATTAAAATTGTAAAATAAAAAAAAAGTCTCTTCATGACTTCAATTAACTAATTCCCCTCAGACGCTTGAAACTAAACAGCATGTGATTATTTATGCAACTGCTCAAAGCTCATTAATATTCAACGATATGGCGTTACATTCTAGCATTACACTGTATCACAGGAAGTGAGCTTCATCACTCTGGGTTACATTGTTACTAACAACCTTCTTCAAATTTAGACCGTGTGAAACGTTGCTTAACCCCAAATTAAATGTGGCTTTAAACTAGGTTATAAAAGAGATAGAGAAATTATGAACCAACAGCATGAATACTGCACATGAAGCCATTTCTTGTTGTTCTCTTGAGAAAAAGCAAACAATAATTGATGGAGCTATAATTAATTTCAGCTCTCGCCAAACAGAAATCACTCAGATGCAGAATGAAAGTTCACAGCAGCCGTCGGAACATGAAAGGTCATGTGACGTTTAATTGGCTGATTTCAGAAGATTCTTTCTGACGGTCATGAAAATAATGCTTGGTTTCTTTCCCATTATGAGGAAATTATGTCAGCGATCAGGGAAACACTTCCTTCAGGGTTTGATCACTGTGTCTGTTTATTATAGATTGTATTATTCAGTTATGCTAGATTAAATCATGCTGACAGGAGATTTGATATTGAAATTAATTTTAATGGAGGACTAATTATAACCTGCATCCAGGAAATGTTTTTTTAAAGAAGAAAATTAATACTTTTAATCAGCAAGGATGCATTAAACTGATCAAAAGTGACAGTAAAGACATTTATAATGTTATAAAAGATTTCTATTGTAAAAAATAAAAAAAATCTGTTCTTTTGAATTTTCTACTTATCAAAGAATCCTGAAAAATAGAATGCATCACAAAAATATAAACTTCAACACTGATAATAATCAGAAATGTTTCTTGAGCAGCAAATCAGCATATTAGAATGATTTCTGAAGATCATGTGACACTGAAGACTGGAGGAATGATGCTGAAAATACAGCTGCGCATCACAGGAATAAATTACATTTGAACATATATTCCAATAGAAAAGTTATTTTGAATCACAATAATATTTCACAGTTTTTACTGTATTTTTGATCAAACAGATGCAGCCTTGGTGAGCAGAAGAGACTTCTTTCAAAAACATTTAAAAAAAAACCTTACTGACCCCTAAACAGTAGTTTATATATAGCATAAATGTGAGAAAGGGTTGAATAGGTCAAAACAACATCAGCCATGTCTAAACTATCTAAACGCAGCTCTGACAAACATCTCAACGACCTTCTAAACTACTTCCAGCCGTTTCACCTGCAGAACGTCAGCAAAAACACAAACAAATGTCAAACTTTTCTCTGGTTTAACATTTCTTTTCTCCTTTTATGGCCATAAATGATAAAACGGCATCAGTATGAGCGCCCGTGGACTATTACAAATGCTTCTTAGAAAAGCCACAACATGTATTGTAGATAATTAGCTTCAGAGGGCATTTTCACATCAGCTAGCAACACGCAGTAAAACAGGCTGTGATTGTGCACTGATCACAAACTGCAATGTGTTAATATGGGCCCTGAAATCGTCTTAAAATGAGCATTAAGTGCTGAAAACTCCTCTCAAACGACAAACAACACCAATTAACAAACCGACGCACAATGTATATATTCTGAACCAAAAAAAACAAACCAGCAACCAAGTAGATCACACTTAAAAATAACTACAAATAGTAACAGTAGGAGCCGCACATTTGTCCTGCTCGTAAGGCTGTGTTGATATTATACCTTACGCAGCACTTCATGTGGAAACAGTGGCTCAGAATAGCTCACACACACCCAGAGGACAGAAAAAGCCCAGTTAAGAGTCTGAGTGGGCTGATTTTGCCTGAAAACTGAGATGCTTTTTCTTTGAAATGCTTCCATTCCTCCGGCATCCCAGACTCCTCCTCTGCAGCGGGATCTCCCTCAGCGCTAGCATCGGTACGGCTCGCCAAACGCTGCACTGATCTCCGTCCAACGCGCCGGCTTGCCGCAGGGCTCAGGGACACTTCCAGCTTTCTTAGAATCAAAGTCTTACGAAAAACTGTCGAGAAACGAGACTCACATGTGGGAGAACCTCAACTGCTCTTTTTGACATTTACACACTAGGGCTGTCAAAATGGCTGAAAAACTCAATTCGAATTTTGTACTTATATATGATCAATATTCGAATTATATTTGAATTTAAAAGGCATAATTTCAGTTAGGGGGAAAAAAGCTTTTGGCTTCTCTCCTGAGGCCACAAGAGGGTGCATCGAGCTAAATATTATGCACGTTTCTTCAAAGCATAATAAAATAACACGACTATCTTTGAAAAAAGTGCATAATGTTTAAAATAATGTTTATAAACCTTATATAATTAAAGTTGCTTAAACGATTAGAAACAAAACAGCACCATGCATGCATGTATAGTTTAATACAAAGGACCGAAAAACAATCACAAAGAGTACTTTCTTCATTTAAAAACATGAGATGCAGTGGGATGGGGGAAAACCACCATAAAGTCTTGAGACATGTTTTTAAAAAGTTGAACTTATATTAATGTTACATGGCTTTCTAAACATGCGGCTCTCTTGTGCGAGACGCGAGTGCAACGGTTTTTGCATTCGAATGTGGAATTTTATTTTAAATTCGACGAATATTCGAAATTAAAAATTTTCTTTGACAGCACTATTACACACTGATTTGACATTGTCTGCACTGAGAGCATCGCAATAAGATCCTCTAATGTGCATTAACATGCATGGTATACAACAATAGTGTGTAAAAGTATCCATTTCTGAATTTGACTTTGATTTGAATTCTGAAAAACTTTTTTTTCTTTGAGCTTATATATATATGTATATATATATATAATATACATATATAGTAATTTTTTTTTAATTCTCCCTGAGATTTTACATTTCATTAACACATTCACAGTTACTAAATCAAATGACATGCAAATAATTTATAATTATTTGATAATTAATTCTACTGTATATTCAAATTACTTTGTTTCCATTATGATTTCAATTTTATAGCAAGCGCTTTATTTTAACAGTTTTTATTTTTAAATGATTATTTTAACTCTTTTTAGTTTGCACATGTATTATTTAATGCAGGGGTTTTCAACCTTTTAGGAGATGCGCCCTCCCCCCCAAGTTTGTCTCATTTCCCTCGCGCCCCCCCCCCCCCCCCCCCTACTCCCACCACCCCTCCCCTCTAATTTATAATTATTTGATAATTAATTCTACTGTATATTCAAATTACTTTGTTTCCATTATGATTTCAATTTTATAGCAAGCGCTTTATTTTAACAGTTTTTATTTTTAAATGATTATTTTAACTCTTTTTAGTTTGCACATGTATTATTTAATGCAGGGGTTTTCAACCTTTTAGGAGATGCGCCCTCCCCCCCAAGTTTGTCTAATTTCACTCGCGCCCCCCCAACCCCCCCTATTACTGTATTCACACCGAATTTCTTTATTAACATCAACATAACGCAAATGATTTTTCTTTTGCTATTTTTGATTAACATTTATATAAGAAATGCACGGATCCGGTATACTGATGTACATTTGATATTTTCTTTACTGTTTACATTCACTTAAAACAACCGACTGCTTACAAGGATACTTGTCAAGACAGCCATTGGTATTCACCTGCTGTCTGAGAAGGCTATCTGTTTGTGCACTTCAGGTGTGTGCGCGGTGCGCATAGAAACACTCTATCACAGTGCGTGAGTACCACACTGAGATGTCTTGGGCTTAAATGGCTTAAAATTACTTTAATGTTTAAACTGACATGACTTAAAACACGTGAGAATGAAAAACTTTGAGGAAGCAGCACTGGCCTGATCGTTAAGATAGTTTTGGGGGGCTAAGGTGACAGATAGGGGGCTGAAACCCACCTAAAAAGGGTTTAGAACCGCCCCTGGTATAGCATGCGTAATTATACTGAAACATAAATATATAACCAGTTTACCTGATTCAATGTGAATGTTTCTGAGATAATAACATGCCAATCCGTGGTTGGATTTCCGACACGGCTAATCGTAAATCATCTTACACTGTCAATAAGCGTGACTGATACTTGAGCCAACTCTGCTCTAACTGTAGACTAGCAGTGGGGGTCAGTTTGCCCCCTAGTGGATGGCTAAAGGTTTTCTAACTCATATTCATAAATCCTCAAGGGAATGTCTCTGAATTACCTGATGCTCGTGCCCCCCTTGACAGGTGCTGGCGCCCCACCAGTTGAAAACCCCTGATTTAATGAATGCATAGTGTTTTTATTATTTTTACTTACAAATATTTATTTTTCTTAACATTTTTATGATTTAACAAATTGTTTTTAATCATTTTACATTATTTTAATTAAATTTTCATTTTTATGATTTAATTCATTTTTATTTACTGTTATATTTTGATTGTTTTATTTCAGAAGTACTTTAACTTATTTAGGATTTAATTAATTTCTAGTAAGTGTTTTATTCTGATTGTTTTTATTTTAATAAAGTTTTTAAAATTCTTATTTTAAATTATTTACATTTATTTAAATTAGCATTTTTACAATTTAACTAATGTTTAGGGTATTATTTTGATTAGTTATATTTTAAAATAAGTAACTTTACATATTTATGATTTAATTCACTTCTAGTAAGTGTTTTATTTAAATTGTTTTTATTTTAATAAATAGTTTAGTTTTTTTAAATTATTTGCATTTATGACCTAATTAATGTTTGTGTTTTATTTTGTTTGTTTTTATTTTAAAATAAGTAACTTTAACTTAACCTATAAATGATTTAATGATTTAAATTATTTACATTTAAAACTAAATTTAACTAAAAACTAAAACTTTTATGATTTAACTTCTAGTATTTTTGTTTTATTTGAAAATTTTACATTTTTATGATTTAATTTTGATAAAGTGTTTTATTATGTTTTTAAAAATGACTTTACCTTTACATATTTGTGTTTTAACGAATTATTAGCTTTTCATCAACTCACAAACCCCTGCAGTTCCTCCCTGCTTTAGAGGAATGATGATGTATCACAATAACAAGCAACATGAGGACCGATATCCCATCATGCTCTGGTGTTTTGGGGCTGTGGCGCACTTGGAAGAACATCTCGGCTGTGCATTATGCAGTCTAACCATCTGCAGCTCCTCTTAAAATGAACAATCACGCAGCGGTTTTCACATGTACTGTGCACTTCAACATCGGGGCGGTTCTGATTTTAACTCCCTTTCTGTTGTTCAGTTCTGCCCAAGTTCATCTGTTCAAAGAGAGCTGCTCCAGAAACAGAAACAACAGAAGTAAATCTCACTCACAGGTGTGATGATGCATAATTAATTCTGCATGCACATGTGTAATGACCCAAAAATGATCACATCACAATGCCCTGTTTTAAAGGTCCCCTGAAGTGCCTTGAAACAGCAGGGTTGTTCTATGTGGTGACGTAATTTCAACTGAAACAGGAAGACAGGGCGGGACATAGAGCAGCCCCGCCCCCTTTTTAAATTAGCCAACATCGTTTTGTTTATATCTGCACGGGTCAGAGCCGTTGAGCTGGGTAAAGCCGCATTTGACAGCCACAGTCTAATAGATTACCCCCTAGATTCAATATGAAACTCTTAGTAAAACAAAATAGTGATCATAATCATGCTGAGGCTGTGTAGTTTTAAGTGTTTAATATATGCCGACTCGCACATATGATCTGCTCCGTGCGATCGCGTCTCTGGACCGGAGCCAAAGTCCGGATCAGACTGTGTGCGCTGCCACGGTTCGCGTGAAACAACGTGAAATCAGACCTCATTTGCCCCAGTCGAAAGCACATTTACACTATCTGAATTGTTCCCTATCGCCTACATTGTGCACTACGTGCCATTCACTGTACCGGAAATACTACAATACATCTGAACAAGCGACCGATCTCAGCCGCAGCTTCAGCGTCTATTTATAGTGTAGGGGGCGGGCACTTCGGCTTCTAGAGAGTGTTTGATTGGTCAGAAGATTTGATGAGAAGCTGAAGTACGATCTGACGTCAAAAAAAATCCTTGAGCCGTTTTGGCGGAAGTGACGCACTGCAAGTTTTGAATGCTTATATCTTCTGAATGCGAATTTTGTCACTGTTTTGGAGCACACTGCCTTATAGATAACCTTAAAGGTTTAGTTCACCCAAAAATGAAAATTAAGCTGCATTTTACTCACCCCGGAGGCATCCTAGGTGTATATGACTTTCTTCTTTCAGACGAATCCAGTCGGAGTTATATTAAAAATAGTCTTTGATCTTTCAAGCTGTTTAATGCCACTCAGCGGGTGTTGCATGCATCAGTCCAAAAGAACTTGAATAAAAATCGCCCATCCATAAAAAAAAGTGTATCACACGGCTCCGGGGAGTGAACAAAGGCCTTCTGTAGCCAATCGATGCGTTTTTGTAAGAAAAATATCCATATTCAAAACGTAATAATCACTTGAATCTAGCTTGCGCTCACTGTTGTAAACGGAAGCAGCTCCGGGCGGATGACGTATGAGGTCAGCGCTGCACAAAAAACTGGACTTTAAAAGGACTTTAAGCTCAACTGGTGCATTTACAGAAATGTTTGTGCACAGTTCCTGTATATCAACACTGAATAAAGTACATTTCCTCACACTCATGTGGTTCCAAACCCAAATGATTTTCTTCAATGGAGACATTTTTAAGAATGAAACCATGAAGCTGAATTATAAGCTGTTCTATATTGTGCAATATTCCCTCTTTTTAAGTGAATATTTTAAATCACACTTGCATGTTTATAGCTATCTGAAGTCGGTTAATGGTCAAATGACACGCAGCTAAGCAAACAATTAAAATTACTTATATATTAACATTACTATTACATTTTAATTGCACATTTTTATGATTGAAATATTTTTAAAGTGTTTCATTTTGAAAGTTTTTATTTCACAATTACTTTTCACTTGACCATGTTATGATTAAAATTACTTTTTAGTAATTGTTTTTGATCTATTTTATTTAAGAATTTATTTTAGTTTTACATTTTTAATGAAGTGCTTCATTTTAAATTACATTTTTAAATGAAATAATTTTTTAGTGTTTTTTTTTTATTATTTTTAAGTTAATTTTAGTTTTACATTATGATTTAAAAATGTTTTTTTTGCTTTTTGTGCTTCATTCTGAATGTTTTATTTAAAAAAATTACTTATTTTAATTATACATTTTTATGAATTTAATATTTGTATGAAGTGTTTTTATTTTAAAATTATGCAATTTTCTATTATGATGTCATACATTTTAGTAAGTGTTTTATTTTATTTTAATTTAAAAATAATTTAAGTTTCACATTTTTATGATTTTTAAGAAGTGTTTCATTTGGAATGTTTTTATTTAAAAATTGTAATTTATTTGAATTTTTACATTTTTAAAATTAAAATATTTAAAATGGATTTTTCTTTTTCTTTTTTAGTCTTCTATTTAGTTTTCATGTTAATTTATTTTAGTTTTACATTTTTATGACTGTGTTTTGTATAATTTTTATTTAAAATGATTTATATTTGACATTTATGATTTTAAATAATCATTAACCTTCAAATAATCATTAACCTTTGTCTGTTAATCACAACCTACAGCTACAAACAGAAGAGTCGATGACCCCCACGAACCCCGTCACTCAATCCCATGATGCTTTGCTGTCAGCATCAACACCAAGGTCGAACGTTCATCTTCACACTAAGACGTACATGTGCTTAAAAATTGAAACACAAATACGGAAAGTGCAGCAGATGGTGGAGCGGATCAGGCTGGATAATCTATAATCTCAGTGCAGTACATCCTAATCAAATGCCGTATTTGTGGCCAGTTAGAGTGACATTTCCCATCGGTAACCCAGGACAGCTGCTTATCACTTGGATTTGCATTTTTAGGACAAGCCGTGCCGTCCTTCACTCAAATTTCATCTGGATTTATTCATTGTCTTATTTTCAGAGATAAACCCAAATGTTTCAGTCGCATAAAATCATTTCACTGATCATGCAACTGAACCTCAACAGGATAATTACAGCAAAACACAGTTTCTGTCATGCACACACCAGTCCGTCAAACTCTGAGATGAGAATATTTAAAATGATGAGCATCAGTCCAAGCGCTGTCAACGTTAACGCATGCAATCCATTCAGGTCAATGCTATTAATATTTCAACAAGCAGGTAACACATTTGCTTAATTTGCAGTGTAACTGAGATTCCGATGTGCCTGTATGACCTAATTTAATTATCAAAGCAAGAAGAAATGTAAGAAATACACCTTTTTACACTATGCATTTAAGATTAAGTTCATAAATTGAGGAAAAGTATATTATATAAGTCAGACTCAGAATGCAATTTAAATTATTTACATTTTACATTCTTATGATTAAAAAACATTTAAAAATCACGTTAGTTTGACATTTTTAAGATTTAATTCATTTTAATTACAATTTTATTTTAATTATGTGCACGCATTAAGATGAAGACTGACAAAAAACATTTCAACTTCACAAATTAAGTTTTTCATATTATGTACATAAATTGTGAGCAAAGTTATATTATATAATTCAGAATCCTGCTCCCACGCTTTGGCGCAATTTAATAAATATGAAAATGAAATATATCACAGTTTCACAAACATATGAAGCAGCACAACTGTTTTCAACATTGATAATAATCAGAAATGTTTCTCGAGCAGCAAATCAGCATATTATACTGATTTCTGAAGATCATGTGACACTGAAGACTGGAGGAATGATGCTGAAAATACAGCTTCGATCACAGGAATAAATTACATTTGAACATATATTCCAATAGAACAGTTATTTTGAATCATAATAATATTTCACTGTTTTGACTGTATTTTTGATCAAACAGATGCAGCCTTGGTGAGCAGAAAAGACTTCTTTCAAAAATATTACAAAAGTCTTATTGAGCCCAAACTTTTTAACAAGAGTCTACAGATATTTCGCAAAGAAATTATCATCAAACCCAAATATTACATGAATTTAGTTTTCTTTCCCTGACACATTACTGAATGCATTAACCACAAAAAACATTATGAGATTGTGACTTTTACACCAAGTTCAAACAGTCAGTACGTCTCTTCTCCAGTGCTTTCTAATGGATGATCCTCTCTTTCTTTCCCTCTTTTCTGGGATGTTCCCTGTGAGAGTGGCTGCAGTAAATACACGCTGTAATTAGCGGCTCCGTCTTCATTTCGCAGGAACTGCAGCACACTTAAATCACCCTTAAATATGTGCTTTAAAAGGCCACTTTAACAAGACGTCTTTATATTCACACAAACTGCAATTAAAGTAAATGAGGGATGGAGTTTTAACGAGAGGTTAGTGAACACACTGACGGATGACATGAGAATAAATTAGAATAATGACTGAAAACGGAGCCCAGGTGCCGTCTAAGAATAACCTGCTGATGATTTACGGGATTCTGCAGTACAGATGGAAACACGGTCTGACTTTAAAAGGCATTCTACTCGTGATTTCTTTCTGAATGAAACCGGTTAGTGAACTAGGAAACAAAGTAGAGCAGGAACTGATTGTATTGTGAAAGCGCTTCAGCATGAGTCAGGTGCTTGAAGGGGCGGGGCTAAAAGTGAGAGGGATTAGTGATGTCATACGAAAAGGAAAGTCGTTCAAGTTCTCATTTTTCCTTCAACAAAATATCAAATTATTCACCAAGACTCTTCTGTTCTAAATTTTAAATTGTTTACTTTAAACTTTACCTGCTTTACTGATACCTAGCAACCAATTTAAGACTGTAAATTTGTAAAAATTATAGTATCGGTAACACTTTGCATGTGAAAGTAACATACGTTTGACATACATTTAAATTTTAATTTCAATAAAATCTCATAAAACCTAAATTGAATCTATTAGTTTTAAAATTACAATTTTTGAAATGGAAAAAATAGAATATTAGATGAACATGAAGAAAACTTAAATTAGAAATATTATTTTGGCAACTAATTAAAAAAAAGGTTTAGGTTGAAGTACTAAAACTATTAAAATGAAAACTTTAAATAAATTACCGCTACATAGAAATATTAAAGACAACAACAACAACAACAACTAATAATAAAATGAAAAGCACATAACTTAAACTAAATCTATTTGTTTTAAATGTTTTAAAGCTAACTTTAAATAAATTACCGCTACATAGAAATATTAAAGACAACAACAACAACAACAACAACAACAACTAATAATAAAATGAAAAGCACATAACTTAAACTAAATCTATTTGTTTTAAAATAGTTTTTGCTAATTAAAATAAAGCTGAAACTACATAACAGAAATATTAGATAACAAGCTTAAAAAAACTTAACCGTAAATTAGATATGTTGCTTTGGTAACTAACTGAAATAAAAAAAAAGTTTAAGTACTAAAATATATATATATATACACATATATATAAAAAACTTAAATAAAAAAAATAAAACTCCGCCATCATTGAATCTGTCCTCTGCACTTCAATAACTGTCTGGTTCAGCTCAGCTACCAAATCTGACCTCAGAAGACTACAGAGGGTAGTCCGGACTGCTGAGCGAATCATTGGTACAACCCTCCCTTCTCTCCAAGAACTGTACTCGTCCAGAGTGAGCAAAAGGGCTGGCAGAATCACTCTGGACCCCTCACATCCAGCACACTCCCTCTTTGAACTGTTGCCATCTGGTCGACGCTACAGAGCTCTGAGCACCAGAACGACCAGACACAGGAACAGTTTCTTCCCTCAGGCAATCCATCTCATGAACACTTGACAATAACTGTGGAACACACACTATTTATTCACTCATACACTTATTTATCTAACACACACACTCAGTCTACATTTCAATTTGCACATAATATACCTGTACATACAACTGTCTATTGTTATATACCTGTACATACAATTGTCGATTTGTATATTTTTATTCCTTATTTACTTGTTCTATTTTTTATTTATTTTTTATTATCTGTGTTTTTTGTTCTGTCACTGTCATTCTGTTACACTGTGGAGCTTCTGTCATGAAAACAAATTCCTCGTATGTGTAAACATACCTGGCAATAAAAACTCATTCTGATTCTGATTCTGATTCTCCTGTTGTCTCTCACATCAAAATCAACACACATATTGGTTTAGAACCGTTTTGGACTGTTTTGGCTTGTAAAGAGTGCTTAATCTGCAAATTTCTCTCCTGATTCAGACCAGATGACTTTTTCACTGGAGGAAGCATTATGGATTATGGACTATGCATTATGGATATTTTGTCCAGAAACAACGGTTTGAAGATAAAAACGTCTTGATGGATTTGTTTCTTTTGTCTTCTCAAGATGTTAACTGATAGATTGGAGTGGTGTGGATTATTTGTTTTTATCAGCTGTTTGGACTCTTATTCTGACGGCACCCATTCACTGCAGAGCATCCATTGCTGAGCAAGTGATGCAATGCTACATTTCTCCAAATCTGATGAAGAAACAAACTCCTCTACCCATCTTGGATGAGGGTGAGGATATTTTTAGCAAATCTTCATTTTTAGGTGAACTATTCCTTTAAGTGACAAAATGTCTTGTAAAACGAAGATTTCTGTTTGTTATCTCCTGAATTGTCACCAGTTTGACTGATGTTTTTGAAACCATGACTCAAGTACAACAGCTTGACACGACAGTCACACCAGCACACGCTTACAGAGAGAAATATGTGTTGATGACACTGCTTCAGTTCAAAGATCAGGGTTTTTGAAGGCCCTACGGCCCATAATGCCTCCTGCATTTATTTAAAGGCTCGTGAAATCCTAGTTTTTCCTGGAGAGCAGCGGCTCTGCATGACATCCAGCTTCCAAAAAGGAGGAGCGCTTTGTAATCAGTTTTGGGAATCAACACATTTTCTGAGATGTCGTCTCAGATCATGTTCTGGCCGATACTTCCTTGCAGCCTAAATTTCGTTCTTTATTCGGTTACATAAAAGTGAAACTCATGCATAAGCAATTCTATTATAAAACTTATATAATAAATCAAATTATAAAATGGCTGGATGCAATTGGAGGGGCATCTATCAGCGAGCAGAGTTTTATCTGCTGTTCAGTGCATGACGGACAGAAATGAAGTGTAAGAGAATCTCATGTGGGGACAGATCGCTCTCTCTCTTACTCTGCAAGAGTCTTTCATCAGAAAAAAACAGTTGCAAATGAATGCAGCATGCGTTCAGTTTCAGAGAGGAACAGATTTGAGGCTGAGTCGTCTCACATCAGCTGAGTATTTTTAGAAGCGTTCGAGGTGAGAATGAATTTACTCGAATACAAATGGAATTTTGTCTCTCAAACTATGCTGTGAAGTCAACATGAAATCAAAAATTAATTTCTCAAAACATGTTCCTTGTCTTATTGTGAATGATTCATGTATTCATGAATTAGAATATACAGTACATATAAAAATATATATAATTATTAAAAAATATATAAATAAAAATACTTAATGATTACAATATAAATTATTGCAATGATCTTTAATTTACAATAACAATGATTCAGTTAGCATATTTACTGTATATATACACGTATTTATTTAGTGATAATTATGTGTGTGTGTGTGTGTGTATGTATTTACACATGTATACAAACACACACACACACACACACACAATACTGTACATATATGAATATGCTATTGGTGGTAACTGAATCATTGTTACTGTAAACTAAAGACTGCCATTGCAATCATTAAATCAATGAATAAATATGTATAAGTAAATATGTACATATATAAATATCCTTTAAACTTCCATCACCTATGTTTCACAAGCTACTAGTTATTTCAGACTGCTGTTGTGGGTTATGCTGTCTTTCTAACTCGTGGGAATATTTAACAGTGATTTAACACTAAATATAATAAAGGTTACAGCAATAATAGCAAATAGACAGATCTGAAAAAGAAGCGCTACCATTGGGATTCATGGAGATGCTTTTGATGGTGAACTTGACCTTCATCCACTACGTCATTCTGGTAAGTAATGGCCACTTTCACCCTCTAATCAATCCTATCAAGTCCCTTCAACTCACTGAACATCTGTTTCACTCAGAAATATCAAATAACAGACGCATAATAGGTTGTGTACAGCATTAAAAAAACGACTCCAATTAAGGAGGTGATTTGTAATCAAGGCATAAAAGGGAGTGATAAAAAAATGTTCAACTCTCAAACCTTCACAGAAAAACATCAGTGATTCTAAAAAATACAGAGCGGATTCAAACTGAAGCTATTTTGTTTATTCCACAGTTTCATCTAAGCCAGAAAGTTTAATATCACACAGTGAAACTTGTCTGCAATCGCAGACTCATATCAAAGCACATCAAGGCCTAACGCTTCCTAAAAGTCATACATTTCCACATTACGCCAAGCCTGAAACTTCAAGAGAGTTTGGAGATAAAAAATTCTGCTCATTCTGCATGTGATTTCATCAGGGACACCGACAGCAGAATATTCAAATCCAAGAGGAAACTGACTCTGTATCACACCATAAAAACTCAAGAGGCTCATGTTGTAATAGTGCATTGTAAGTTTGTGCTAACTACACCAAAACTGGGTGAAACTAATTTAACTGGACATATTTTTATACTGCATGCAAATATTGTCATGCAAATAATTACCATTAGCAATTTAATTGCCTTTTTTAAAATTTCACTTACAGTGTAAGCCTAATGTGTTATTTTTTTTTAAATATCTTACAAGCAAACATAGTTAAATAAGCCTCCAAAAAAGTTTTTTTTACTTTTAATTTTCATAATTTTTTATAAATATATTTAGACTGCATATTTAATCCTAGAATGTAAGCATATTGCATATGGATGACATGCAATACTTAAATGTGGTCTAAAAAGTTCCCTTAGAAGGCAGCAGAATTACATTTGGAACAGATGTGTCATGAGTGCACAAATGATGCCTAAAATGATGTATAAAATGTCTCGATACGTCCTAGAATGTAAGCATATTGCATATGGATGACATGCAATACTTAAATGTGGTCTAAAAAGTTCCCTTAGAAGGCAGCAGAATTACATTATAAAATGTCTCGATACATGGTTCACTAGCACTTGGAACAGCTCACAACTCATTCTGTGTGTAAACTGAGTTAGGCCCGTCAAGATCATGCATTTTCTGCTGACGAGTAATTGTTATGCAAATCATTGCGATTAACAATTGCAACAATTGTGTGTTTTGGTTGTGTCACTTACAGTGCAAGCCTAATACATTTTTATTTTTTCCTTGCAAACATACCCGAATGATTTTCTTCAATGCTGTTACAGTGCACATTTGATGGCATTTCTCTATGGGCCTCATGTTGTGTTCTGGTCATTCTGACCTGGAGATGATTTCTTTTTCCTGAAAATGCTTGTTAATGTAATTGCACCAGGCTAAAACCTACTGACTTCGCTCACATAGGGCATAACAACTTCCCAAAAATGTTTTGATCATTTTAGTCCTTTTTTTTAGGGTTTTTTCCCCACATTGTCTCACACACAGACACACACAGGTTTGTTTTTGTGAAAAGTGGGGACTCTCCATAGGCGTAATGGTTTTTATACTGTACAGACCGTATATTCTATTGCCCTACACCAACCCTACTCCTAAACCTACCCCTCACAGGAGACTTTGTGCTATTTCAGATTTTCAATACACTACATTCTGTGTGATTTATAAGCGTTTTGAAAAGTGGGGACATGGGGTAATGTCCTGAAAAGTCACCTTCTAATACCTTGTAATACCTATGTCATACCTTTGTCATTATACAAATGTATATCCTCATTTGTCACAAAAACGCGCGGGCACACACACACACACACACACACACACACACACACACACACACACACACACACACACACCTTGTAAATCTCCCATTATGCTTTTCACCAAAAAATCTTGGATTCAATCTTTTCATCAACTTGTTTTTTCAATTAAAACAAGTTTTGTATTTCTTTTTGTATCTGATTGATCATATGCCTCACTGATCTGATATTATGCTCCTGTTTTTAAGTGAACATTGCCAAAATTATCCACAAACAATGCTCTTTTTTTAAACTTCAAAACTGAATATTGCCAAAATGATCCACAAATAATGTTTGATTTTTTGATTTTTACTTAAAACCTAAAAATATTGCCAAAATTATCCACAAATAATGCTTTTTTCACTCAAAAACTGAATATTGCCAAAATTATCCACAAATATTGCTTTTGTCACTCAAAAATGTAATATAGCCAAAATTATCCACAAATGCTTTTTCACTCAAAAAATTGCCAAAATTCTAAACAAAAATGCTTTTTTAAAAATTATTACTCAAACTAAACATTTTGCCAAGAATACCCATAAATAATGCTTTTTTTCAATCAAAAACTGAGGTGCATAAGCATAAGCATAAGCAGAATGAGAGATTTACAAGCATTTCTTTTTAATTACTCTTATTTGAACGGCTAAATGTGAATGAAATGTAAACTGCACAATCATAGTGCTTATCTCAAATAATTGTGATTAAATCAAATAACCGCAATCGGGTGATAAATCAATAAGCGCAACAGGCCTGCTCTGAATTTCAGTATTTGCTTCAGTCTGACTGCGTGTTTTGATGCAGATGAGCACTTTGTGACTTTCTCCACTGGAAAAAGTTTTGATGGAGTGAAATTCCCATCTGGAATCATTAAATCACAAAACTGCTATCAAATTCACAGTGCAGAAGTCAGCGAGGTCGTCTGCATGCCCTGAGAGTCGAGCAGCTCTGTTTTCCGCATGTAGCAGCATATCTCTTTTCTGTGATGCAGCTCATATCAGCCGCTTTGAAGTCTCAGCCAGTGGCCATCGCAAGAGAGTCCTAATGAAATCCTCAAACTGCTTCTAATTGCAGCTGTATCTGGAGTTTTTTTTTTCTCTGAGGCTTGAGAGAAAGAGAGAGAGAGACGAGGGAAATGAGAGAGAGTTACAGAACAATGAGCACCATATAAATGCCAAGCAGCACGGGGACAAACGCCACCGCAGCAACATAAATAACCGCAGACTTCATCTCCAGCATATTTATAACACAGCGAACACATCTGCGCGTGATTATTCTCTTGCAGATTTAATTAAATCAATTAAGAGTTACGGCTGTACTGATACACAAGAGGTGACCGGTCTTGACTAATGCGTGTTATTAATTCAGACAAGAAGGTCATGCCTTCACATTTAGTAAAAGCAAACTAGAAATGCACTCAGAGAGGAGCAGGGAATTGTGGGATAGATTTCTGCAGCGTATCGACGGTTCCCCTGTCACCTGCCCTGCCTATTTATGACTTGTAACCATGACAACAGCTGTATTGCTTTACAAATATAAGAGAATCCCTGTCAGAGCACAGGAAATAATGTTTACTTCTTCTTCATCTGGATCGCAAAGGCAGAAGACATTAGAGGAACACAATAAATCAGGAGCTCGTCTGACACTTTCACTTTTCGTCTGGAGAGATCCCATGAAATTAAACAAAAAGATGAGTGAAAGCTTCAGAGACGCTGAGACAGGAAAGATAAAAAGATACGAGTATATCTTTGTTTCACTTCCAAAACCTCTCTCGTGCGTGCAGATGAAGCACCTGACATCAAAAACACATAGAAACCGGATGACACTAAAGAAGAAACCTCGCCACACAAGCGCAAACACTGAAATCTGACAGTGAATGTGTCTGAACACTAATACTGAAATGTAGTTATATTCCATGTACATATGCATGCACTGACTGCAATGATTGAAAAAAAAAGTGGGGAAAAGCATGCATATCTTTATTTCTGTACGTTACAAACACACCTGACCAGCACAAAGGTTAAACGGCAATAATTGTAGTAATTTAAGTGTATGAAGTATCAAAAATTAAAGATTTATAACTATACTTGACACATTAAAAACATGCCATTTTGCAATGATCAGAAAAATGCAAAAGTATAATAATAATAAATAAACATGACATACTTATAAGAAAATAAAATATTATATATATATATATATATATATATATATATAATATTTTTTTTCTTTTATAGAACTTAAAGGGATATTTCACAAAAATAAAAAACGCATTTAAATGTGCCTCATTGTTAACAATAACAGAATAATATATTTGCTAATATACATAATATTAAATGAAATAATAAAACAACAATAAATTATAATAAATAATACATTTAAAAATATATATTTTTTCCCCCTGATTTTTTTCTATTGACCTTAAAGGGATAGTAAAGCTGCAGTCCGTAAGTTTTGCCTCTTTGTTGCCATCTCTGTTTGAAAACCTGCAATTGTAGCTGTCTGCGGAATTATCTTCCTTGCGTGGGTTGTACTCTGGCGCGGCTCCAGCGTGGATGAATCTAATGTTTTGAGGAGAATGTGTGTGGCAGTCAGTCACCGCACAGGTGTGAATCCTATATCCTAATCACAGATTCTAGCCTACGTCTTGGAATATTTGACCCAAATAAGAATTTTCACCATATATTGTCATCTGAAAGTCTGCCACTTTTGTTCTGACCAACTGAGGAAAAAAGCATTACAATAAATCGCGCTACCAATGGTGATTAAATCTAAAGATCGGTTAGCTCATATCACATCAAACCATGCAAATTATTATTATTGTTTTACTTCTCAAATTATTAATGTTAACAACATCAGCATTGCCTATAGTGTGTATTAGCGTGTAGATTTCAATTTCAGTCTAATCTCTAATGGTCATACCATTCGAATTTCATATTAAGAAATTATTTTAACTCAAAAAGCTAATTATGCTCCCTTCGATCTGGTCGTCTTTAAAATACTAATCTTTGTAATCCCAGGCTATCTGTAATCAGAAGCACATTTAAAACTGGAATATAATTTAATTCATGTGTGTTTCATAAACACATGATCCTTTATGGATTACAATCCGCCATCAAAATGATACATTTAATTACTCCCGCTGCTGTGAGAAAAGGCTATAAACGATCCGCCAGCTGCAGGATCCTCACATGCGATAGCCTACTAGCCGGGACAACTTCTTTATGTTTACAGACGTGACGTAATGACGTAGCAGCATGCTTGAATTTCCCGCGAAAACCAACCCGTACCACTCAAATTAGAAAACATTATTATAAGCTAACCGTTGTGAATCGGGCTAAAGTAAGGCGATAGTTTTGAACACTGGCTGGTTATGTACTTGCTCAAATATTGATTTTGGATCA
>NW_015505361.1:828716-832224 GCF_001515645.1 Sinocyclocheilus grahami
CCATTCGAATTTCATATTAAGAAATTATTTTAACCCAAAAAGCAAATTATGCTCCCTTCGAACTGGTTGTCTTTAAAATACAAGGCTATCTGTAATCAGAAGCACATTTAAAACTGGAATATAATTTAATTCATGTGTGTTTCATAAACACATGATCCTTTATGGATTACAATCCGCCATCAAAATGATACATTTAATTACTCCCGCTGCTGTGAGAAAAGGCTATAAACGATCTGCCAGCTGCAGGATCCTCACATGCGATAGCCTACTAGCCGGGACAACTTCTTTATGTTTACAGACGTGACGTAATGACGTAGCAGCATGCTTGAATTTCCCGCGAAAACCAACCCGTACCACTCAAATTAGAAAACATTATTATAAGCTAACCGTTGTGAATCGGGCTAAAGTAAGGCGATAGTTTTGAACACTGGCTGGTTATGTACTTGCTCAAATATTGATTTTGGATCATTTTGAACCAAAAAAAAAAAGTTACAGACTGCAGCTTTAAGTGTTGGAAGTGGGACTTTTATTTTGACAGTGCTGATTGCACAGGAGCTCCCATTCTCCATCTTCTTTAGTTTATTCTCTCAGTCTAATAACTGAAAGTCAAACTCTATAATACGTTTTCATATATTTAATAATTTTTTCTTTTAAATTTTTTTCAAGTAACAAGTTTTTTCATGGTTTTAGTTTACTATAATAACGCTGTTATTGGTCTTGGAAAACCTTGATATAAGAGGAAGACCCATTTTAGAAGAGTAATTTAATTCATGTAAATTACTAAATTTAATTTTATAAAAAGTAAGTTAATTAATACAATTAAATACAAATAAATATTAAGAAATATAAAATAATTAATAAAAATATATTGAATTAATTTAATTATATTTATTAATATTTGGGTCTGGGAAAACCTGGATATAAAAAAAAACTCATTTTAAAATTGTAATTTAATTTATGTAAATTAATAAAATAAAAAAAATCTAAAATAATGCAACATTAAGCTCTATAGTACTTTTTCATATACTGTCGACATTCAGCAAATATGCATTTTAAACAAGTTTTTGAATATCTAATAAACATTTAATGAATAATGCATTTACAGATTTATTTTTGATTAACTATTTTTTTCAAATTGATTATTTGCTCAAAATATTTATTTATAGAAAACGTTTTATTTAAAAGCTAAGATTGGGGGATTTGAGCTCTTGACATCTGGCAACCGCAACGTTTTCAGGATAAGGAGCCAGCAGACAAAGGCAAACCATAATGCTTTCTAAATTGAGAGAAGTGTTGGAAGTGTTTTTATTCTGACAGCACTGAGTGCAGTTTTAGTTTATTCTCTTTGTATTGTCAGTTCTATCTAATAAGTTTTGCATATTTAATTATTTTTTCTTTCAAGCTTTTTCATGGTTTTAGTTTACTATAATAACTGATTATATAATTTTATTTATATAACTATAAAGCTCTGATTGGGGGATTTGAGCTCTTGAAATCTGGCAACCGCAATGTTTTTAGGATAAAGAATCAGCAGATAAAAATTGCAAACGATGATGCTGACTAAATCTACGTTTTAACTCTAATCGGAGATAAAACTACGAATCATCGCGCAGCATCAGCAATCAAAAATCCACTTTGCAGTTGTAAAAGTGTCAGAAACAACCATAACGCAAAGCTCTGTTTGGCCACATTGACCGCACTCTGCGTGAACTTTTAGGAAGATCAACTCTTCTCACCCGCCGTCATCAGCAACTGTAGCTTTCAGTTCTTCATGGTTTCAAAGCTCATGACACAGCAAACCCATCATCAGCTCGCCGTGAAGACAGATGCTTCACAAAGCCTCCACTTCATTTCTTTCACCTCTGAATATCTTCATCATCTGCTGCCTGGGGACAAGGCCGAGTTTGAGGTTCATTTTTAACACCTTCATTATTTGCTCTTGAAAATGTCTGCAGGATACGAGAACAAAAAAACTCAGTCCTCGAGGAACAAAACCAAACTTCATAACAACACATGAAGTTAAGAGAGACATTCATCAGCCTGCGGCGATGAGAGGAAGTATCATCAATCTGAGAAAGCAAGTCCTGTAGTTTCTGTTCCTAACGCTCACGTTTGTCCTACTTGAACGCTACGTGACGAATACAAATGCAGCGTCTGTACCGCATCCATTCAGCTGCAAAACAACAGCAGCAGCATTAGAATTACGGCTGTGTATAATCATCTCATTAAAGAATAAAGATGAAAATTCAGCCAACATTCATTCACCCTCAGGACTGACGTTCTTGTGCAATGCAAAAGGAGACGCAGTGAACGTCAAGACGAGTCACGCAAGTCTGATGCCAAAGAAGAGACTTTCAACCAAAGACATTTGACATCACTGATGTCCAACCGGCTCTGACGTGTTTTGACACGCTATATTTGATAGGGACATATGCGCGCACAAATAGACAGGAAGATTTTCAGCGAAGACAATTTTTTATAGTTATATATTATACAGGTTTGGATTTTATATTCCTGTAAGACAGTGGTTCTCAACCAGGGGTCTTCAACAGCAAACCCCAGAAAACTTCCAAAGGGACCTCAAGATTTGTGAATAAAAACAGAATGCAATGATGTGGAAGTTTCAAATTTCAATATTTTATTCAGAATACAACATAGATGACATATCAAATGTTTAAACTGAGAAAATTTATAATTTTAAGGGAAAAATAAGTTGATTTTAAATTTCATGGCATCAACACATCTCAAAAAAGTTGGGACAAGGCCATGTTTACCACTGTGTGGCATCCCCTCTTCTTTTTATAACAGTCTGCAAACGTCTGGGGACTGAGGAGACAAGTTGCTCAAGTTTAGGAATAGAATGTTGTCCCATTCTTGTCTAATACAGGCTTCTAGTTGCTCAACTGTCTTAGGTCTTCTTTGTCGCATCTTCCTCTTTATGATGCACCAAATGTTTTCTATGGGTGAAAGATCTGGACTGCAGGCTGGCCATTTCAGTACCCGGATCCTCCTTCTACGCAGCCATGATGTTGTAATTGATGCAGTATGTGGTCTGGCATTGTCATGTTGGAAAATGCAAGGTCTTCCCTGAAAGAGACGACATCTGGATGGGAGCATATGTTGTTCTAGAACTTGGATATACATTTCAGCATTGATGGTGCCTTTCCAAATGTGTAAGCTGCCCATGCCACACGCACTCATGCAACCCCATACCATCAGAGATGCAGGCTTCTGAACTGAGCACTGATAACAACTTGGGTTGTCCTTGTCCCCAAGTTGCAAATTGGTCCTCCAGCTGTTCCTTATATGTACATTTAACTTTTCCGGCCTCTTATTGCTACCTGTCCCAACTTTTTTGGAATGTGTAGCTCTCATGAAATCCAAAATGAGCCAATATTTGGCATGACATTTCAAAATGTCTCACTTTCAACATTTGATATGTTATCTATATTCTATTGTGAATAAAATATAAGTTTATGAGATTTGTAAATTATTCCATTCCTTTTTT
>NW_015505361.1:839149-840342 GCF_001515645.1 Sinocyclocheilus grahami
TATATATATATATATATATATATATATATATTTAATATTGTGAAATATTATTATGATGTAAAATAATGTTTTTCTATTTTAATATTCATTAAAATCTAATTTATTCTTGTGATCAAAGCTGTATTTTCAGCATCATTACTCCAGTCTTCAGTGTCATATGATCTTCAGAAATCATTCTAATATACTGATTTATTATCGGTGTTGGAAACTGTTGTGCTGCTTCATATTTTTTTGGAACCTGTGATACTTTTTTCAGGATTCTTTGATGAATAGAAAGGTAAAAAGAAGAGCATTTATTTAAAATAGAAATATTTTCTAACAATATACACTACAGTTCAAAAGTTTGAGGTCAGAAATTGTTTATTCTTTTTTTTGAAAATTTGTGTTAAATTGTTAAGAAGTGATAGCAAAGATTTATATTGTTAGAAAAGATTTATATTTTGAATAAATGCTGTTCTTTTTAACTTCTTATTTAAAGAATGCTGAAAAAAGTTTCACAGTTTCCAAAAAAATATTTGGCAGCACAACATTGATAATTCTAATCATAAATCAGCATATTAGACTGATTTCTTAAGGATCAATTGAAACTTTATACTGGAGTAATGGCTGACGGAAATTCAGCTTTGCATCACAGAAATAAATATTTTAAAGGATATTAAAATAGAAACCATTATTTTATATTGTAATAACATTTTGCAAGATTACTGTTTTTTCTGTATTTTTGATCAAATAAATGCAGCCTTGATGAGCATAAGAGGCTTCTTTAAAAAACATTACAAGTCTTACTGATCCCAAACTTTTGACCGGTAGTGTATATATATATGGGATTTTATTAACAAAATGACGGAGGCAGAGCTATTGGATATTGCTGTGGACAACGGAGGGCCTTAAGGCCCGTTCACACCAAGCACGATAACTATAAAGATAATGATAACAATATAGTTCTAAAAATCATTCTCAATATTAAAGAATAGCATAGTTCACACCACAATTATAACGATAACGATACAGAGGAACGATATCGTTGTGATCACTTTCAAAACTATTTTTTTCCAGCTGATGAGTGATAAAACACTGACAGCCAATCAGAATCCATCTTGCTGTAACGAGCTCAAGAATTTAAAGCGGCAGACGCATGTGTGCTTAGAATAAACAGACGATATCGTTCGCTGGTGTGGACGCTAATATCGTTA
>NW_015505361.1:840862-863049 GCF_001515645.1 Sinocyclocheilus grahami
AAGGTAAAAAGAAGAGCATTTATTTAAAATAGAAATATTTTCTAACAATATACACTACAGTTCAAAAGTTTGAGGTCAGAAATTGTTTATTCTTTTTTTTGAAAATTTGTGTTAAATTGTTAAGAAGTGATAGCAAAGATTTATATTGTTAGAAAAGATTTATATTTTGAATAAATGCTGTTCTTTTTAACTTCTTATTTAAAGAATGCTGAAAAAAGTTTCACAGTTTCCAAAAAAATATTTGGCAGCACAACATTGATAATTCTAATCATAAATCAGCATATTAGACTGATTTCTTAAGGATCAATTGAAACTTTATACTGGAGTAATGGCTGACGGAAATTCAGCTTTGCATCACAGAAATAAATATTTTAAAGGATATTAAAATAGAAACCATTATTTTATATTGTAATAACATTTTGCAAGATTACTGTTTTTTCTGTATTTTTGATCAAATACATGCAGCCTTGATGAGCATAAGAGGCTTCTTTAAAAAACATTACAAGTCTTACTGATCCCAAACTTTTGACCGGTAGTGTATATATATATGGGATTTTATTAACAAAATGACGGAGGCAGAGCTATTGGATATTGCTGTGGACAACGGAGGGCCTTAAGGCCCGTTCACACCAAGCACGATAACTATAAAGATAATGATAACAATATAGTTCTAAAAATCATTCTCAATATTAAAGAATAGCATAGTTCACACCACAATTATAACGATAACGATACAGAGGAACGATATCGTTGTGATCACTTTCAAAACTATTTTTTTCCAGCTGATGAGTGATAAAACACTGACAGCCAATCAGAATCCATCTTGCTGTAACGAGCTCAAGAATTTAAAGCGGCAGACGCATGTGTGCTTAGAATAAACAGACGATATCGTTCGCTGGTGTGGACGCTAATATCGTTATCTTTATAGTTATCGTTCTTGGTGTGAACGGGGCTTTAGAGTCAAAAAGACTGAGATTTGCCGCTTTAAAAAGAAGGCAATCAATGGATTTTCCTGCCGTTATCTTCTCATGTTTCCTATGTTTTCAGTAAACTCATGTTCTCCAAATGTCCTCTACTGATGATGAAAGCACCTATAAATCTGCCAGCACTCAGTGCGTCTAATTTCCAAACTATCCCACACACACACATGCACATACACACCATTCAGAGAAGTAAAGAGTTAAAAATAAATAATGAAGTTTCCAGCTTTGTGCAACGGTGAGAGGATCCTCCACTGCGCTCACTCCTGCACCAAAACTCAATTTAAATCGATTCTGTGTCTCAAATCCTGGATGGTTTTTCCCCGTGGGACACAGGAGCCTGTGTGCGGCCACTAATGCACATTCAATGAGAGTTTCTATCAGGCTCAGCTACTGATACTGACAAACAAGAAGTCCTAAAATACTAAAAAAGAAACCAATTTAATTACATAATTAGCTTATGTTATTAGTATAGTCTTTTTTATGCATATATTTATATTTACTATATATTTTTACTTCTACCTGATCTGTCAAAAAGCCAAGCAGCGATCTTAAAAAAATTTAATAAAAATATTTTTTAGGAATCCTAAAATAAATAAATAAATACATACATTTGATAAATTAATTTCAGCAGTCGATTTCTGTGCCATTATTGCCACTCAAATAAATGCTGTTCTTTTGAACTTTCATCAAAGAATCCTGAAAAAAATACTTTAGATAAATATTTAATATATAAACATTTAGAAATGTTAAGCAGCACAACTGTTTTCAACATTGATAATAATCAGAAATGTTTCTTGAGCAGCAAATCGGCATATTAGGATGATTTCTGAAGAATCATGTGACACTGAAGACAGGAGTAATGATTAGAGGTCGACCGATTGATTTTTAAATAATCGGCATCGGCCGATTGTGCTGCAAATTAGGCCGATTCATAGGCAGGCGCATCTGCGGGCAGCTAAGTGTTGTTGCAGAACACCGGAGAATCGCTCTCTGGCTGCGTGAGAGACGGAGCAACTCACACTCTGTCTACAGCCGCTTCTTGTTCACACACAGCTTCAGCTAATGATGGCAGGGCAAAACAGACCGTTTCGAAAGCGTAATTACGACCTCTAGTAATGTTGCTGAAAATGCAGCTTTGATCACAGAAATAAATTAAATTTTAACATATTTTCACACAGAAAACAGCTATTTTAAATCCTAATAATATTTCACAATTTCTACTGTATTTTCGATCAAATAAATGCAGCCTTGGTGAGCAGAGGAGTCTTCTTTCAGAATTATACCAACCTCAAACTTCTGAATGTTAATGTAGTTCAACTCAAGAGACTTGTTTGCAAACCTTAGTCAGTACACACTTATAAACTTACAATGTTTTTGTTTCTATGAAGAACTTTCAAATCTTGTGCACTGGTCCCTAGTGAGCGTGTGTGAGTAAATCTGACTGCTGCTGTACTGATGTGTGTCTAGCGAGTTGCTGCATGGCGTGACCTTGCCTGCGGGTCTGTCACACACACACACACACACACACACAGACAGACAGACACACAGACACACACACACCTGTTTGCCGCAGCCTCTCTCATTATGTCCAGTCATCAGTGAATCACTGGCCCCTAATGGCCTAATGTGACTGTATGACTGCAGCGGACACATAAAGGAACTCAACATTAAAAACCCTCATGATCCCTGCAGGAGACTGACATTCACGGGGAAAAAGAAAGTTAGAAGAAAACTGGATGGAAATTGGCTTCTCCTGACCGCACAGAGGGGTAGAGATGAATGCAGAGGTCACATCCCAGCATGCACTTGGGCGGCCGGAGCTGAGAGGGACGGTATCATTAGAGGAAGTAGATCATGCATCACAATCTCTGAAGGTCTGGACAAAGCCAGTGTTGCGAGGTCCGCTTCGAGACCTCCGGATGCCACAGCAGCGCTATTTTAGAGGACAAAACGAGTGGAGGGAGTCGGTCTTATCTTACATGTCTCCAGCAGCAGATATTGAGAGAAAATCCCTGGAAAAAGCAGCAGCTTATCGGAGCTTTTGTTTGGTGAGCAGAGAAGAGGTCGGATGGTCTTATCAGACACAAAAACACTAACACCGCGAGATGATCAACACCTCACATGTAGATACTCATCATGTAACATAGTTAAAGGTGGTGTAAGTGATGTTTCTGAAGACCGTGCATAAAATATTACTGCTTCCTGACAGATAAGTACATGTCGTGAGGAATCACAACTGCATCTGGTAGAACTAGACTCTATGAGAAGAAAACGACACAAAAGTTTGGGGTTGGTAAGATTTTTAAATGTTTTTGAAAGTCTCTTCTGCTCACCAAGGCTGCATTTATTTGATCAAAAATACACTAAAATAGTGAAATATTATTATGATTTAAAATAGCTGTTTTCTTTGTAAGTAGACGTTAAAATGTAATTTATTGCTGTGATCAAAGCTGAATTTTCAGCATAATTACTACAGTCTTCAGTCACTTGATCATCAGAAATCAGAGTGGAGGGAGTCGGTCTTATCTTACATGTCTCCAGCAGCAGATATTGAGAGAAAATCCCTGGAAAAAGCAGCAGCTTATCGGAGCTTTTGTTTGGTGAGCAGAGAAGAGGTCGGATGGTCTTATCAGACACAAAAACACTAACACCGCGAGATGATCAACACCTCACATGTAGATACTCATCATGTAACATAGTTAAAGGTGGTGTAAGTGATGTTTCTGAAGACCGTGCATAAAATATTACTGCTTCCTGACAGATAAGTACATGTCGTGAGGAATCACAACTGCATCTGGTAGAACTAGACTCTATGAGAAGAAAACGACACAAAAGTTTGGGGTTGGTAAGATTTTTAAATGTTTTTAAAAGTCTCTTCTGCTCACCAAGGCTGCATTTATTTGATCAAAAATACACTAAAATAGTGAAATATTATTATGATTTAAAATAGCTGTTTTCTTTGTAAGTAGACGTTAAAATGTAATTTATTGCTGTGATCAAAGCTGAATTTTCAGCATAATTACTACAGTCTTCAGTCACTTGATCATCAGAAATCATTCTAATATGCTGATTTGCTGCTCAAGAAACATTTATGATTATTAATGTTGAATTAATGTTGAAAACAGTTGTGTTGCTTCACACTTGGGCAGATTATTTTTTTCAGTATTCTTTGATGAATTCACTTATTCCACTTACACTAATAAATGTTTTTACCAACATCAGCCCTGATCATAACTACCAACAATGCATTGATTTTCAGGATTTTAATCCATTAAATGCCAGTTTACATTTTTTTAAATGGAAAAATACAAACAATCAATTATCTTCCGCATACGCCAAGCAGATTTTTTTTTAGGGTTATTACAGTCTTAGACAAGTCAATGATTAGAAACAACATTAATTTTGCATGATGCATTTTTTTGTGCAGTGTCAGATTAAAAAATAAAAATCATAAAATTAATCACTCATACACACAAATTTCTCATACATACAAATCACACTCTGATATCCATACCAACACAATCACACAAGTATAATTATATCACATAATTCAATATAACTTATATATATTTAAGTTATATTGAAATTAAAAGAGAACAGGCTCTATAGGCCAAATGAGAAAATGGTGTCAAAATAGTAATAAACAAACAAAAAAAAAAACATACAAAATAAATAAATAAAAACAAGTAAAGAAAATTAAGAAATGAGCATGAAATACTAAAATTCCAATAACAGAATTTATTTATATTTAATAGAAACTTAAAATAATCTAAAACAGATCAACAGCAATAAACTATAAAATTTCACTACAAAAAAATCAAACAAACAAAAAAAATAAACACGTTAAAGAGGTACTTATGTGAATCCCACTTTAATTGTTTGTAAACCACATAATTTACATTAACCATCCAAACAAACCGTTCAAACCAATCTGGTTTTCAAAACAACAACACTAGACTGATAAAAAACAAATGGATGTTTTCGGATGTTAAAATATCTTGCCAAAACAGCACAGAAGTTTATGATGCACATTTGTTTGTGAGCAGGTTATGTAATAAAACCGTTACTTTGCTCGGTTCTCAGTGAGTGCAAACATGGGCTGATTCTGAGAGCGAGGTCATGGGAAAAGAGTGTGAGTTACATCATTAAGCTACACTTTAGGAGAGAGGATTTAATCAGGGCACAGGAGACAGCGGCAGCGCAATCAATCAATCAAATCAATCAATCGATCAGTACTCACCTCTCCATCTCATACTCTTTCACGCCCGGCTTCACACGTTTCATCACCTACAAGGAAACACACAGTAATCAGATAAGTGCGTTTAACAAAATATTAAATTAGTCATCCACCTCAGTCATCAGCCGAGGGCTTCCCTTCCCTCTCCAGATAAAGCCTAATAATCTCAATGAACTCTCGCCGGCAGTCAGAGCGCACAGACACAGACGAGAGCTGCACAACGGCTCTGAAAATGACCAGCAATTGCCTTCAAATTACAGAACGACTCATCCATTTGATGAGATAACAGTCATTTGCAGCGCGGCGGAGAGAAATGTGGGAGCGCGAGTGTCGAGGGCTGTTTGATGATTGTAGGTTAGGAAGCTTTTATTTCAATCGAGAATCATGAGTCACACTGTATAGCGGCGCTGAAGGATCCCCAGGAGATTGCGGCGATCAGGTTGATGTAGATAATGTTAGTATGTTGGGTGACAGAGGTAATATGATACTTGTAGGAATAAAACGTTGCTAGTATATACTGTTCAAAAGGCTGCCGTCTGTAAGATTTTTTTTTTTTTAAAGAAATTTATATTTTTATTCAGCAAGGACTCATTAAATTTATTAAAAGTGAGAAAAAAGATTTCCGTTTCAAAAATATGCTGTTTTTGAACTTTCTATGCAAAATAATCCTGAAAAAAAAAAAAAAGCAAAAATGAAAAATGTTTTTGGATGTTCATATAAATTATGCTGCAGTGTTTTGTTCCGCAAAGAACACCAATTTTTTTTCTCTACAGTTAAATGAACACTTTTATTCAACAAAAAGCAACAAGTTGATCAAAACTGAAAGGAAAGGCATTTATAATATTACAAAAGATTTCTATTTCAAGTAAATGCTTTTTTAAAATAAGTCAAAACAAGCATGAAAGTATGCATCGGAATATTCTATTCATCAAAGAAGCCTTAAAAAATTAACCATGGCTTCCACAAAAATGAGAAAAAACATTATGCAGTAATACTACTATAAACAATAATATTAATATATATTTTTATATTAACCAAATGATTCCTGAGCAGCAAATCAGTATATTAGCATGATTTCTGAAGGATCATGTGACACCGAAGACTGGAGTAATGATGCTGAAAATTCAGTTTTGATCACAGCAATAAATTACATTTACAATATATTCACACAGAAAACAGTTCTTTTAAATTGTAATATTTCAAAATGTTACTGTTTTTACTGTATTTTTGATCAAGTAAATGCAAGCAGAAGAGACTTCTTTCAAAAACATTTTTTTTAAAAATCAAACTTTTGAATGGTAATTATCTCCTACTAGTTAGAAGCTTGTTTAATGTGTCATTTTAAATTGTAATAATATTTCTCAATATTATAATTTTTAATGTATCATTCTAAAAACAAGAGCAAAAGATGAGCACTTGACTTGTGCTGTGTTAGACAGTCACGGTCTCCTGAAAGTGATCAGGGTTACAGGCATGTAAAAAACAAACAAACATGAAACACAGGACACACAAGTAACAAGAAACTCAACAGAATACATATCAACCCAGTGGATGCTGCACACTGGTGGTGGTTGAGGAGAGACCCCCCCACATGATTGTAAAGCGCTTTGGGTGTACAACAATACACAGTAAAGCGCTATATAAATGCATCATTCATTCATTCATTCACTTAGCCTATTTCCAGTTTTGTATACCTATTTAAACTATGTAAATTATTTATTTTATATTAGCCTGCCCTATAAGCATGGTGTATTTTTATTTGTTTTGTTAATAAAAGTTCTATGTTTTATATATAGGCTAAAGTGAGTTTGACGTCGTATTTTGTTGTTGCATTCAAGCAATTGACGCCGAACTGCCGCTAATTCGAAAATGTAAAATGTGCACGGCGCTTTTTAAGCTATTTAAAAGCGAAGAAAAGCGAGGAAAAGCGAGGAAAAGAGGGGAAATTCAAGCGAGCAAGAAAAACTGACAAATGCAATTCTGATGGGGCTGAAATCACAAAGTCCATGTGGACATCCTATTAAACTAGTCACTGGCATGTAAATAGGGCTAATGATGCTGTTTAAGATCAAATAAATAAATGCATGATTGATTAAGATAACAAATGTTATTTGAAGAAATATAAAACAGAACTATATCATGCATCTCTAAACTGATGCACAATATCATGACTTCAGTATCTCTTCAGATATTTGCATTTGCCATTATGCATCTATCCTGGGCGACTTGCAGCATATGAAAGCCAGGAATCGAACGCTTGACTCTGGCATGGCTAGTTGCATTACCTACACGTCAATATAAATGCTTCAAACTACATTTGCATGTACATATAGTCCATTATTCATATCCGGGAGAATCAAAGGTCGTCCGCTCCTGTCAAACTCAATGAAACAGTAAAACTCTCTGGACTGGAGCTGAAATCTTAATCGCTGCTCGACTGAAACCGACCTTCGTCTCAGCTCTCCTCACAGCAAAGACAAAATCAGCATTTACATTTCAAACTAGCAAAACCTGCTGCTGTAAGCATCACTGACAGACCACGGCACATTCAGATGAATCTCACGAAACCTGGCAAGTACAGGACCAGGTCACTTCACACCAAAAATAAAGATGGACATTATACACGCATTATATAGCATTTTGCTTAAAGAAACTAAAGTCTTGAAATTTTTAAGCATCAAAAAATTCTGCCGATTTGCAAAAAGGCCTAATATCATATATATTACATATAACCTTAATGCATTTCTCAAGATAACAAAAGCAGTAAAATGTTGAAAGTTTATTTTTTTTAATGACAAACAGAAGTATTCAAACTGTATTATTTAACTTACAATCTGCAAAGTAACAGAAAAAGTGGAAATCAAGCATAAAGTCATAAAAGTGAAAAAAAGTTTAAAAAAATTAAAATAAAAAAAATCTTGTGTTTATGGTGTTTTTCTGCTGATTAAGGAAGAATATAAGACTCATTCACTGTACAAATGGTTATCAAAAGCAAAAATGCTAGCAAACATCATATTTTGTGGGAAAGTGTGCAAATCTTCCATCACTATTATATTACAAAAACACACAACAAAAATTCTAAAACTTCAGTAAAATTAAAATTGAAAATATAAAAATAAAAACAATTCAAAATATTAATAAAAACTATAATAGTATCTCAATGAATCCAATGCACTTTGGATGGACACCAGCTATTTTCTGAAGGACTGATCAGAACTCATGCAAATCTATCAATCATTCACCAGCCATATTAGCAAATGATGTTTGTTTTTGTAAACAAATGCTGCTATTTACAAAAAGTGAATACTTGCCTAAAATGTTTTGGTGTTAGTGAGAAAAACAGCTTAAAAACCAGTCTACAGGTCTGGTTTGCACTGGTCTAGTTTGCTGGTTTTAGAGCGGCTTTGTGGACCATCTAACCATCTTAACCTGGCTTCAGTAGTTTTTCTAACAATGCAAGTGTATCTGCTTTGTGTGCAGGTCTTTAATATCTGCTTCATCATGGAGAAGCAAGCAGCAAACTCTCTCTGGAAATCTTGAGGTAATAAGCAAAGGGGAGGAAGAGAAGGAAACAACAAAGTTAGCAGGCGAGCGAAGGGAAACCATAATGAGCCGCTTTCCTTCGAGTAATAGAGGAGAAAACCTAATGCACACGCCAGCGAGAGAAGCACGCAGACCATTAGAGACACGCAGGAGGCTTGTATTATTATTATTATTAAATAACTAATAATACAAGTGTTTACTATTAATATGATATGTTTACTATTTATTTATTATCAGTGTTATTATTATTATTATTAAATAACTAAATAATATTAATAATAAAATCAATGCATTGTGTACTATTAATTATTTATTAAAAGCTATTTAATAATAATAGTAGCAATAAACTATTAATAAATAATAGTAAAATAGCAAAAATGTATTGATTTTATTATTATTATTATTAAATAACTAATATTAAAAAAATAATAAAATCAATAAGTTATTTTTACTATTTATTTATTATTAACAGGTTGTTGTTATTATTAAATAAATAAAATAGCAATAATAATAATAATATATTTACTTTTTATTATTATATATGGTACTATTTCAATTATATATTTTCTCTTTAATTGAAAAATATAATGTCTAACAGAGACATCAATAACAACAATTTATATATACATTTACATTTTTATTTACACTGAATTAATGTTTTATACATACACATATTTATATATTTAATAAAATATATTTTATTTTGCATTAAAATATTAAAATAAAAATGTATATTGTGTTAAATGTATACTATGTACATTACAATGAATGTACAGTATATAATAATAATAATAATAATAATAATAATACATGTATACATAATTAAATTGCTATGTTATTTTTTTTATTTATACTTTTTTTATTTATACCATAGTCCAAATATCACTACAAGACAAGGTTGGCATCTTGAAAGACTTTACATAAAGTAAATGAGAAAGCTCTTACCAGTGTGAGCAGGACACTCGGCTTCATTTTAGTCAGCACATCAGCAATCTGTGGAGAAAAGCTTTCATTAGAGCGGATCATTTAAGCGGAATATCACTGGCTTTGCAGGAATATCAGTGAAAATCCCCGGACGCCGCTGACAGGTGCACTAATGAACGACAGAAATGGCCTTGGAGGAGAGATTTCTTATGAAAAGCAGATCCAGCGGTGGCGGCAGACAGACAGACAGCGTAAATGTCAACCGAAGAGAGAATGAATCACCAATAATCTGCACGAACAGAACGAGCAAAGGATTGTGGGAAGGAACACCTGAGCTGTCTTATGTGCTCCCAGGAGTGGATAAGCAGCATTTTAAACCCGCAGGACGAATCAAGCGCAGACTATTTCACCTCAGGGCAGATTTCGGAGCAGAATCCACATTTCTGTCTGATACTTCATCCAACAGAAATCCATACAGACGACACCAGCGCTGAATGCTAAAGCGATAGTCGGTCAGTATTTACTCAGCCTCATGTTAGTGCACACCTGTATGCAACACAGAACATTGTTGAACATCTTTTGTTCATGCAGAAGCGTCAGGATCTATTATCATATTCTAATAGAGCTGTCAGGAAAACAGATTGAGTTGTGACGACAGTCTGAGGAGTAAATGAAGCTTTCGGCGTCCTGAACGAATGAACCCAGCGAGAACATCAGATTAATGCGGTGCGGGAGCCGTGTGCTTAAAGGCCCTTATCCACAAATTACAAACACGCCGCGAGCCCAACGACAGACAGCACTGACACCCTGACCACATCCACAGAATATGAGCTGAGAGACCGATTAGGACATCTTTATTATTATTATTACTATTAATTATTACTACTACTTTTATTATATATTATTATATTTTCATTTTTCAATTATGAACAATTTTGTATATACACTACACATACAGCAAAATTTCATACATACATACATACATACATACATACATACATACATACATACATACATACATACATACATACATACATACATACATACATACATACATACATACATACATACATACATACATACATACATACATACATACATACATACATACATACATACATACATACATACATACATACATACATACATACATACATACATACATACATACATACATACATACATACATACATACATACATACATACATACATACATACATACATACATACATACATACATACATACATACATACATACATACATACATACATACATACATACATACATACATACATACATACATACATACATACATACATACATACATACATACATACATACATACATACATACATACATACATACATACATACATACATACATACATACATACATACATACATACATACATACATACATACATACATACATACATACATACATACATACATACATACATACATACATACATACATACATACATACATACATACATACATACATACATACATACATACATACATACATACATACATACATACATACATACATACATACATACATACATACATACATACATACATACATACATACATACATACATACATACATACATACATACATACATACATACATACATACATACATACATACATACATACATACATACATACATACATACATACATACATACATACATACATACATACATACATACATACATACATACATACATACATACATACATACATACATACATACATACATACATACATACATACATACATACATACATACATACATACATACATACATACATACATACATACATACATACATACATACATACATACATACATACATACATACATACATACATACATACATACATACATACATACATACATACATACATACATACATACATACATACATACATACATACATACATACATACATACATACATACATACATACATACATACATACATACATACATACATACATACATACATACATACATACATACATACATACATACATACATACATACATACATACATACATACATACATACATACATACATACATACATACATACATACATACATACATACATACATACATACATACATAATAATAATAATAATAATAATAATAATAATAATAATAATAATAATAATAATAATAATAATAATAATAATACATGTATACATAATTAAATTGCTATGTTATTTTTTTTATTTATACTTTTTTTATTTATACCATAGTCCAAATATCACTACAAGACAAGGTTGGCATCTTGAAAGACTTTACATAAAGTAAATGAGAAAGCTCTTACCAGTGTGAGCAGGACACTCGGCTTCATTTTAGTCAGCACATCAGCAATCTGTGGAGAAAAGCTTTCATTAGAGCGGATCATTTAAGCGGAATATCACTGGCTTTGCAGGAATATCAGTGAAAATCCCCGGACGCCGCTGACAGGTGCACTAATGAACGACAGAAATGGCCTTGGAGGAGAGATTTCTTATGAAAAGCAGATCCAGCGGTGGCGGCAGACAGACAGACAGCGTAAATGTCAACCGAAGAGAGAATGAATCACCAATAATCTGCACGAACAGAACGAGCAAAGGATTGTGGGAAGGAACACCTGAGCTGTCTTATGTGCTCCCAGGAGTGGATAAGCAGCATTTTAAACCCGCAGGACGAATCAAGCGCAGACTATTTCACCTCAGGGCAGATTTCGGAGCAGAATCCACATTTCTGTCTGATACTTCATCCAACAGAAATCCATACAGACGACACCAGCGCTGAATGCTAAAGCGATAGTCGGTCAGTATTTACTCAGCCTCATGTTAGTGCACACCTGTATGCAACAGAACATTGTTGAACATCTTTTGTTCATGCAGAAGCGTCAGGATCTATTATCATATTCTAATAGAGCTGTCAGGAAAACAGATTGAGTTGTGACGACAGTCTGAGGAGTAAATGAAGCTTTCGGCGTCCTGAACGAATGAACCCAGCGAGAACATCAGATTAATGCGGTGCGGGAGCCGTGTGCTTAAAGGCCCTTATCCACAAATTACAAACACGCCGCGAGCCCAACGACAGACAGCACTGACACCCTGACCACATCCACAGAATATGAGCTGAGAGACCGATTAGGACATCTTTATTATTATTATTACTATTAATTATTACTACTACTTTTATTATATATTATTATATTTTCATTTTTCAATTATGAACAATTTTGTATATACACTACACATACAGCAAAATTTCATACATACATACATACATACATACATACATACATACATACATACATACATACATACATACATACATACATACATACATACATACATACATACATACATACATACATACATACATACAGTATTTTTTCTAAACAATGTATAAATAAAAACAATATACAAAAATAAAAAATATTAAAATAAAAATTGTAAATAAGCTATTATTATTATTGGACTTAACATTTAGAATTGTATGTGTTTTCAAGAGAGTGCCAACTAATAATTAATTCTTATCATATATTATATTATTTGAATGTATTCAATTTCTTCAAATAAAAATAATATTTAAATCGGATATTATTGCTACGTATTGACAGACTACAAACAAACAGCTCAATTCTTAAATGCATTCTGTGGTTTTCTAATAATATAAAAGTGCATTATGTTTTTCATAACCGCAGATACATGTTGCAGTTCCTTATAAAGTTACTGAGCAACTGACTAATGTTTCTTTGATTTACTCACTGAAATGCCTCGTACCTGCAGAATAAATAGACGCGAGCAGCAGCTGTACATCATCTTAACGTGTCAGTGCTATAAATATTTGATTATTTTGTTAGCAGACTAGATTTGACTTATGACTCTGAAAGAAAGTCACACTGGTTTGCAAATAAAAGGCGAGACCCATAGCAAAAATAAAGATGTGGTTTGTTAACATTAGTGAATGCATTAGCTAACATCAACTTATTAGGTGCATTAACTAATGTTAACATGTATTACTAAATATTTAAATATGTATTCGCAAATGAGGAAACTGACAAACTAAGATGCTTTAGAAGTATTCATATTAACTAGGGATGTAACGATTACCGGTTTGATGATAAATCATGATAAAATTCCCCATGGTTAGTATTACCATTTCATCTTTTAATTATCATCAAAACCGTATTAGATTACCGTGATTTGAACAACTGGCAATAAATAAATACTGTCCAGCATAAAGCAGAGGTTTAAGTAACAGTCTCACGTGCGCACAGCACGCAGAGTAGTTTCGTTTTGAGTGAAAACTGGGCTGAAAAGCTGGGAGGTTTTAAAAGAGTGCTAAGGGAATTATACAAATGAATATATGAATTAATTAATTATATGAATGTACCTCTGAAGGTTCTGACTGTCTTCAGAGACTAGATTTGACTTATGACTCTGAAAGAAAGTCACACTGGTTTGCAAATAAAAGGCGAGACCCATAGCAAAAATAAAGATGTGGTTTGTTAACATTAGTGAATGCATTAGCTAACATCAACTTATTAGGTGCATTAACTAATGTTAACATGTATTACTAAATATTTAAATATGTATTCGCAAATGAGGAAACTGACAAACTAAGATGCTTTAGAAGTATTCATATTAACTAGGGATGTAACGATTACCGGTTTGATGATAAATCATGATAAAATTCCCCATGGTTAGTATTACCATTTCATCTTTTAATTATCAAAACCATATTAGATTACCGTGATTTGAACAACTGGCAATAAATAAATACTGTCCAGCATAAAGCAGAGGTTTAAGTAACAGTCTCACGTGCGCACAGCACGCAGAGTAGTTTTGTTTTGAGTGAAAACTGGGTTGAAAAGCTGGGAGGTTTTAAAAGAGTGCTAAGGGAATTATACAAATGAATATATGAATTAATTAATTATATGAATGTACCTCTGAAGGTTCTGACTGTCTTCAGAAACGATCAATGGCATTTTGTTTTCATCTTCGCTCCATGTAATACCTAAAGCAAGTGTTCTTAATCGCAATGCTGCTTTGTCCACTGAGGTAACGGTGAACAGCTCTAATTCAGCTTTTCCATAAGATTTACAGATTCAGCCTGTGTGCAGTTTCTGTCTGGCCAAAAACAGACCGAATTTGCATGCCCTGCTGTAAATTTTGACCGGTTGATGAAAAACAAGCTTTTGTGAATTCTACACATTTAAACAATTCAGATCTAAGTTATCTAGAATTATTTATGAAGCAGATAAAATACATATAATCATTTATTAATCAATTATCATTTTGACTTGTATATTTTCTTTATTTAAAGGCTGAAATGTGAGGTTTACCTTTTTATTAAACTTTTTCAAAGCTTTATTTGAACATTTACATGAGATATTTCAACATGCTATTAAACCGTTGTCAGTCAAGTTGTCATTTAAAATCCGAACATCACTGGTAAGGTTATTGTTTTAGTGATTAAGCAAACGAAAAGTAATGTATTTGTTGTTTGTTGATTTTTAAATATAAAACTTGAAGTGATTTATGTGTCGTACTTTTTTAACATCTCCAGCACATTTGAACAATATCGTGATAATACTGATAACCGGGATAATTTTGATCACTATAATCGTGATAAGAAGTTTTCATACCGTTACATCCCTAATATTAACAAATGAGAGTGTTGTAAAGCATTGCGGTTACATTCATAAAACAAAACAATACTTGCGTCTACATGAAGGACTGTTTTTCACAGCTTTTAGAAAGTAGTTCAAGCTAAACTGATGTTTCAGGACATGACGTGCTAATGTGTTTGAGCTGATGTGTGCGGAGAGTAAATTAACACCTAGCTCAGTTAAAGACGAGCAAACTCTCACATCATGCAGTCTGACATCAGTGTGAACTGCAGCTTCATATTATGAAATAGAATTAAAATAATACTTGTCTTGTTTAATTAATATCGCTATAAAATCCTGCATTTAAATAGATCAAAAGAATTTTTTTTTAATAATAGAATAAAAATAACAACATAAAAAGTACCTTATCTATAAAATCCTGCTCTGAAATGGATCAAAATAATTGATTTTTCAAATGATAACTAAAAAAACTGTACCTTGTCTTGTCGCTATTTATTTCTGCTCCCCTTATTAGATCAAAAGAATTGAGCTTTTTTAATTATACAATTAAAAAAATAACAAAAGTGTACCTTGCTATGAATAGCTATTTTTTCTTTGTTCATTTTAATTAAAATTGTAGTATTTTATATTATATTGTACTATAATAACTTATTGTAAAAACAATTTTTGTTTTGATTAAGTTTTATTTTTTAGTTTAATTAGTTTGTTATTTTAGTATTTAATATTAAGTATTTAGTATTAATATTAAACAAGATGATTAGAGTAAAACAGTGCTTTCCATGAAGAGAATTGTTTGTATCTGTCGATTTTACACATTTGCCATTAGGAAGAAAGATTATCTACCCATTGACTGCTCTCGACACATCTCTTTGGCCAAGCATTCAAATAATGCATCTCATAATCTTGTACTGAAGTTATATCTGATCAAATGCACATTATTATTCTTTAGCTTGGGTTAAACAAATACATTTGCTTGGTTGGAACAGCAGCTACGCTAATTATGTCTATTTGTTGTATTTGTATTTGTTTCTCTGCTTCTGCCACAGGATTGACTAGGATTTACACAAGCTTCAGTCTGGATCCAGAACACCTGAGAAGAGATGATGAGGACCTCAGATGATGCCAACCCTGAAACAACATACAGAACTACCACATTTTGCTATAAGTTTGATTGCATCATATAATAATTGCTGTTAATAGTGTTATTCGTCTGGTTGATTACATCTTTAATTGATTTTTCCGTACATTTCTGCCATATGTACATTAACTGACAGTCACCACTGATAAGCTACCACTAAATATTGTAGAAACTTAATTTGCTGTAAAGTTGCTTTGCAACGATTTGTATCGTGAAAAGCGCTATACAAATAAACTTGAATTGAATTGAACATACCCTTGAATCTTAATACTGTCAAACTATTGATGTAAAGTCAAAGACAAAATGAATGCTTCAAGTTACTGTTATTAAATAAATGAATGAAATAAATGGATCTACAGGCAATTGAATCATAGGGTGTCCTAACTTTGTCACACATGGCTTTTCCCTCTTTGCTGTATTTTTGTTAAATAAATAATGACATGGTTTGATATGTCATGTGATGTTGTTTATCTGAGGATTTATTTTCCAAATTTTAAAACCTGCCAAGGACCAGACAATTTGTTATTATGTCCTGATACAAAAAAACATGGAATAATTCCAGTACTGATTTAATGAGTCTTTCACTGATGTGCAATTGCAATATTTAGAGAGCAGTTTTTTTGAATCCAGAAGGTATAAAATTTGGATAACACAACAAGTACGCTTTCCATTCTTCATTAGAATGTTAGTTACCAGCCAATGCAATAATGATAAAATGGACAAATATTGGCATTTTAATCAGACTGGTCAATATACATCAGTAGTATTTATGTCTAAGAGAGAGTGAGAACCGTGTGCTGTCGGTCAATGTGTTAGATTTAGCACTTTAGTGAAAACTACTGTAGGAAATTCACATTTTAATATCCTAAAGGCAATAAGAAGATAATCAGAATAAATGAAATGAGAGCATATAGCAGACTCTGGAAAGCTAATTATTTTTCTCCAGCGGTATCAGACACACGCTGCATGTTAAGATGCAGCAGTTTAAGTTTAAGTGTAATTGTAAGTTGTTAGCTGGCATATCGGTGCCTACAGCCATGGGTCAGTCCTCCACATGTGGAAAGCAGTCATGCTTACATTATGAATAATTCACTGTTTTAAACGCCCTCATAGATGTTTTCTATTTCTGTTTGCTTGTCAACAGCTCTGCTTCCAAGTGAGCTTTCTAGACAGCATTTTAGTCATTCAGGACTTTACAAAAGGCAGCAAAATTCTTATTAAACGCCTAATTCTGGCCAAATTCTAAGGTAGTGCTTCACAGATAAGGCAATTCCACAAAGCACTGCAATGAGCTCAGATAAAAGTTGGAGGACAGCAACTACAGTTTAAATCCTATGAACAAGAGCAATCCAAGAGCCCAATTTCAGAGAATATACTGCAAAATATACAAAATTCCAACAAAAAACTCCAAGCAAGAGACAATTTCTGAATGAAATGAGTTTGAAAAAAAGCGGGTGAATCAATGATTCAATGATCCATTCATAACGGGAGTCATTTACTTCACTCCTGAATGAATCAGTGTTCAAACAAATCAAATGATTGAATCAATGAATCCATGACTTATCGAGAAGACGCTGTATCCTACGCTGTGAGAGTAAATTTGTTTTATCACATCTTATAATTACCAAACTTGTCAACACTTGACACTTACCACTGAGAAACGTCCTGCTCCAGTCGTGCTTGCGAATCAGTCTCATGTCGATCAGCCAGTTTCATCATCAGACTCCGGCTCGAATTGGAAAAGTACAATCGATACCATCTTTTCTATGTATGGACAAGTCTCCAGGGCTGTCATTCCATCATTGCAATGGGCGTTTCGTTTCCGACACACGCTGTACGCGGTAGACCAATCCAGAGCCAATCTCTACGGCTCTGGACCAATCACAAAGGACTGCGCCATCTGACCAATCAGCAGTGAGGGCTCACAGAAAGGAGGGGTTTAGAGAGACTGATTCTTTGAACTGCTTCGCACTAGTCGTTTACGAATCATTTAGAAATTAGGTAAAATTAAATTTATTTTTTGAGAAAACTTGCATGCATGTAAACCTGTTTTAGGAGACTCATAAAACAATATTAGCAACCTTAAAAATGGCATAATAGGGGCACTTTAAGACAATAACTGCCACATAATGGCAGTTTTAGTTTCTTATTTAGAGTATCATTTTATTAAAATATAATTTCATATTTCCATATTAATAAAAAATCTGAAAATATTTTTTGTAGTATCCATCTCATGCTTTTCTCATGCAACACAATAATGGCTTTAAATGATCTTTTGTGGGTAATTTCGGAGCCAAATTTGATGTGTGATTAATGAGATTGTGTAATAAATTAGATTCAAAATTTTAATCGATCAACAGCCCTTATCCATATATGGTACTGAAAATTATTATTTAAAAATAATATATATATAATAATCTTTTAATATAAATAACAAAATTCAGTTACATCTGAACACAAACACTCTTTTCATGAAATAAAGTAACTAAAAACAAGACTCAGTTACAAAGCAGCTAAAGGCCACTAAAGGAGTTTCATTATCACAATATAAACACTCATTTGCATTATATAAGCCAATATAAGACAAACCTAATGAGTGCAAATGAACAAGCTGCATACTAATAAACACAGCGTTTTAAAGTGAAACTGCACTCACGTCAGTGGTGTAATGCACCTCATCGATGGCGTATTTCTCCTTGAAGTGTTCACGCGGGTAGATCCTGTTGAGACAGACAGACAGAAAGAGCTTTAATGAGAACATCCCATGGAGTGGATGTACTTTATTTAGATCCTCCTTCTTATGCTCAAACGAAATTTGTTCCCATTTTTATGACAGCCATTTTGCTCTAACGTTATTTTAAATGCATTAAAACTGATACTCTGCATTAAGTATGTAATTTTTCAATAATTTCCATGATCGATCGTCGTTTAAATTAATGATAAATTAATTGTTAACCTTAATACTGCAAAATGCGTCTATTGCAGTGGCATATTCACTGGCATGACTGGATGTACAAATGCCACTCAAAATGCCAGCTTCCTCACCTGAATTAAAGGGGGTTTTAGTCTAAATAAAGGCTAGTAGCAGGACTGTAAAATGAATAGATGTGATTATGATCATTTGTGACCCTGGACCACAAAAGCAGTCATAAGTAGCACGGGTGAATTTGTAGCAATAGCCAACAATACATTGTATGGGTCAAAACTATTATTTTTCTTTTATGCCAAAAATCATTAGGATATTAAGTAAAGATCATGTTCCATGAAGATATTTTGTAAATTTCCTTCCGTAACTATAGCAAAACTTAATTTTTGGTTAGTAATTCGCATTGCTAAGAACTTCATTTGAACAACTTTAAAGATGATTTTCTCAATATTTAGATTTTTTTGCACCCTCAGATTCCAGATTTTAAAATAGTTGTATCCTAACAAACCATACATCAATTGAAAGTGTATTTATTCAGCTTTCATATGATGTATAAATCTCAATTTACAAAAAAACTGACCCTTATGACTGGTTTTATGGTCCAGGGTCACGTTTAATAAAATGAAGCGAGCGCGCCGTAGTTACTTTTGGGATCATTTTACTTTGTTGCTGTTTCATATCCCGTCACGGAGACCACTGAACGTGCCTCTTTAAATGCTGTCATGGTGCTTGTTGTTGTACTTTAAAACACAATCGCAATCTTTGCAATTGACATTATTGGCATTTAAAATAAAATGATCCCAAACTAAGTTTGGCGCGTGTTTTTGTGTCAGAGAACCACTTCCACCGGCGGTGCTGCGGCAAAACACACTGCTGCTCACATGAAACATTTTAATGCGAGTATGACACAAGCTTTGTTTACAAGAGAAATAATTGGTTAGCAGGCAAATGTTACATCGTAACCATGCTTTTGCAGTCATGCGGATACATTGTGTTCTGTTTTGCCGGTTGGTCACGAATTTCCATGCATTTAATTATATTTATGGTTTCTTTTCCCAAATCCTCACCGTCTCAACCTCAAATTTCACAGGTTTATTTTATTGTCGTTCACTTTTAAACAATGTTTTTGCATCTCTTACTGTGGTAAACATGCGGGCGCAAATAAAGATTTCGTGGCCATGAATTAAGAATTCATTCCTATGACTTATTTCGTTCCCTCATTTTATAAATTCATGAAACATGGAGAGTGGCCACAAATGAATAAGTCGTAGGAATGAATTAACAAGTTGTAGGAATGAATTCTATACAGGCTATATATACAGGATCTGTCCTGCTAGTGTCCGCATCCCTGTCAAAGCGTAGAGCCCGATATGAAACAATTATCTGGGGAAATTATAATTAAACATGGCTTACTACATTTCAATACAAAATAACTTTCTGTTTTAAATAAACTTTTAGGGGTGGAACGGTTCGCCGAAAAAATCGAACCATTAAGCTTTCTCTGAAGTATTGTGTTTAAATGGACAAATTCACACAAAAAATGATGTCAAAATGCCTTGGTAAGTATCCTATAGCAGACATAGCCGGCTGAAGGTACTGTATCAGTGCATTCTCTTAAAGCGACAGCACTTTCTTAATATTAATCAAACAGCAACAACAAAGAAATCACTCACTGCTCTTGATTGAATAGGTTTTGTGACTTTAATAAAGATTAATCTTTAATTTATACAGTCAAATATGCAATGCTGTTTTACATTTCATTTCTTTATTCAATTTCAGTACCTAAAAACTAATGTTAGACCTACCTAAAATAAAAAACTGAAAATCACTGTTTATTTTATTTGTATGTTTACTCTATTGCATTTGTTTGTGCTGTTGATTGTAGTTAGATAGATTATTCTTATTTTCTTTATTTTTATTTGACAGTATAGTTTTTGCCTAAACATAGCACATACCGAACCGTACCGAAACCGTGACTCTAAAACCGTGATACAAACTGAACCATGAGTAAGTGGAACCGTTTCACCCCAGTACTTTTAAAGTTTGGATCACATTTGAAACGTAATTTGTACGTAGTAAATTATTTTCGCCAAAGCCCCGTCACCGTCACTCACAGCCGCACGCAGCCCAAAATTAAACTGCTTAATCGACCATCGATAGCTTTAATCGATTACATCTCTTATCGACAATTAATCAATCGTCGATTAATCGTTGACATCCCTACTGTACTCTGCATGAACGTTGGACAAAGACTGGACTTCCGTCTTGATTCTGCTAATGGTTTCTGCAGTCCTCAGATAATCAAGTAAATGGACTCTTGATGTCGAGTGTTTGTGGTTCTTGGAGATGAAGTATTCATGCAAACACACTCCAACCTCATTTTCAAATTGCACATCAATAACTTTGAGAGCTTTACTAATATACGGCTATAAAGTTTTGCAAACACACTCAGTTTTGCGCTTTGCTGAGAGAAAGTAGAGACACAAGGTTTCCAGAAATTAATTATGCTAATAACCTATTCATATTCTCCACAGAGAAACTGATTTATATCCATTAACATTTAAATGTATAGGGCCAGTTAAGATTTTTATTCAGCAAGGATGCATTAAATTGATCAAAAGTGACAGTAAAGACATTTATAATGTTACAAAAGATTTCTATTTCAAATAAATACTGTTCTTTTTAACTTTCCATTCATTCACTCCATTCAAAGAATCCTTAAAAATAAAATGTTTCCAACATTGATAATCAGAAATGTTTCTTGAGCAGCAAATCAGCATA
>NW_015505361.1:863767-875796 GCF_001515645.1 Sinocyclocheilus grahami
GAATTATTATTATTAATTTTTTGCTACAATTTAACAGCAATTTATTAAAAGTAAAAAAAACAAACAAACAAAAAAAACATTACGGCCCTATGAAATACGTTTTATTTTTACCAAATTCTGCTTATCCCTTTTTAATATTTGTGGAATCCATTTTTTATTTTAATGGTTTGATAAAATTGTAACAATCAAAAACACATGTAATTAACTGAATTGATAAAAACTACTTAATTTATTATTTATTTTTACAACAATAGTGTTTTGTTTTTTTTGTATACTCAGTTGTGTATTTTTCTGGCAGTCAAATGAAGGCAAAAAAGCATTCATTTAATTTCTCTTTTAATCAAATGAAAATTAAACAAACTCATTTTTGTAAACAAAGTGCTGCACAAAAGAGATTTACTTTTAAAATTAAAACATGGAAGAAAAATTGTGATTATTTCTTAAATGAAGAAATAATTAATAATTAATATTAATTTAATAATAGTATTTAATAATAATTGTATTACTACATGAAGTATAACATGAAGATGTACATTCTACTGTACAATAATAATACTTCTGTAACAGTTTCTTCAAGTTAAACTGAAATTCTGTGACATTCCATGTTATAAATTCCATTTTTATGACTGATTCCGTCAACGTTTTCGCAAATCAAAGGACCTTAAATATTGCACCCAGAAACACTGTAATGTCAAGAAAAACACCAATAATTGAATGTCGGGTCACTGATCACAGCAGCCACAAAAACAAGCACATCAGACGAGCCGCTGACCCGCGACGCCCCGAACCATTCAGCAGCAAACTCATCTGATGAAGTGAGGAAAGCACAGCCGTATGTATTAGATTAGAACAGCTTATCCAGCAGCGCTGCAGCATGAACAGAAAGAGAATTTACTGCAGCACCTTTGAAAGGAAGATTTAAATGCAGGCTGATTCAAAGCTCGACAGCAAGCTCTGACTGTACCGTCCGTCTCAAAGCGGATCTCTTTACAGCTCCGACTGCTTCAATAGCACAACATAACCACAAGGCTTTTACATGTCCCAAAATCTTTCAGAGCTCAACTGCATGCCTACCTGTTCTCACATTATGAGGAGGATTGAGAAAGGATTCTCCTGTTAATATTACAATGCGGACAGGTAAAGAATATATATATATACACACACACACACACATACACACACATTTAATATATAAACATTAATAATATAAATATTATTGTTTTATAATTGTAATATAATAATATATTATGTAAAATATAAATGTATTATATTATGTAAAATAAGTAATAAGTATATAATTATAATAATATAGTCATTAAAATATAATTATAAATATTTACTATATAGGTCAACTAATTTTTTTCCAAATATTTCTGCTAAATATTTTATAATGATTGCATTATATAAATAAATAAATAAATAAATAAATAAATATATATATATATATATATATATATATAAAACAAAAACAAACATAAAATATTATATTTTATTATATCATAACATAAAATAATATATGTATTTATGTGTATATAGACTTTTGTTAATATATAATTAATATTAATATTTGTATTTATATATTACATATATTCATTTTAAATACTATTATGTAAAATACAAATAATTATTATATAATATAATAATATCATTATTAAAATATACATATAAATATTAAAACATTAAAATTAACATATATTTACTATATAGGTCAACCACAACTTTTTTACCTTTTTTTTATATTTAACAAAATATATATATATTTTTTTAATCAACAGCATGTCACTTTTCACTTATTAAGCCAGGAATGTTCCTTTGTAATTTGCAAACCTATAAATCTGTGAAATAAAATCACTGAGGGTCTCGGAAGGAAACAGAAAATCCCGGGAAACTATAAAGAGACATAAAAATAAAACGTTTGCTGGCTCCAGAGAATTTCAAAGCAATCATATCAGCAGACGTAAGTGAGCACGAAAGTCAGAGAGAATCTGAGATAATGAGAGTCTGAACGCGTCACTCACTCGCCCATCCATGTGGCGTAGCTCTCCGGCAGCTTGGGAACAAACAGGATGGATTTCTTGGAGTTGACATCGATGGCGCCGTAGCAGTCGGCCTCCGTCACACCGAAGGTCCAGTGGAAAAACGACTCCTGCAGAACAACATGAGTTAGCGCTACATCCACCGATTAAACACCCAGCCATCAACGAGATCTTGTACGACGAGTTTTGTGATCTACAACACACTGAACTCAGTGAGAGGTTCAAGAGCCTCTTCTGTACATAATCATCCAACTACACAGATCTGAACAGCAACAAGTGGCTTATTTCCATACATACACACTATCCATAATGTGTAACCCTGTTTCTATGGGCCGTATTCCTGCAACGAGCCATAACAGAGAGGATTCAGTGTTATTAATACTGATGTTAATAATGTCACATCTGTCACAACTGGAGATACTATTTTCCTTATGAAAGCTGCTTTTTGTGCTTTGAAACCTACACTATGCAAGTATGTGAATATGAACCATGCAAGCATCATTTTATGCATTGCTGTGCCACAAAATTTGCAAGACTGCAATTCATAATGCAACAAACTGCACACAATGCACTTTGCACACATTGCAAAGGTCTTCTTCTACTGTCTGTTTTCTTTTCAGGTTAACTATTGTCATGATTGAGCAACAGTTTGAAGAGAATCTCACCGAGCTAACTAACAAGTAAATAAGATTCAGAAAATTATGTCAGTAAAAGTTGAGGAGAGAAAAAATTAAGTTCAAAGAAAAGTCTTATAAGTGCCATAAGAGTAGATGTTTAAATAACACATTTCATTTTTTACAAACATTTTCCAGATATTAATAATTAAGAAATTAAATATATAATCATTTTAAAAAAGCTTATATAAATAAATAATAAATAATGTAAAAATAAATAACAAATACTTTTTTTTTAAATGATACAAAATATTTTAAAAAGATAAAATAAATAATAATTTAGTAATTTAATAATTTCAAAATATAATAAATAATTAAATTAATTAAAATAATAGATGTAATATATATTTTAAAAAATATTTCTAAAATATAACAAAAATAATGTAAAAACAAACTGTAATCATTAATTTTTGTATTTTTAAATTTTTAAAATGATTTATTTTTATTATTTTTAATTTTCTTTTTATCATTCATTTCATTTTACATAATAAATAAACAAATAATTCAAAAATGAAATGTATAATACATTTAAAAGTGAATGAATGAATGAATCAATAAATCAATCCATAAAATCAAAAGTTTGAAATTTGCTGCAAAACTTTCTGTACTTGTGTTGGACTCATGAAAGTTCTCGGTTGAGTGGCTGTGTTGAATTTCTTTGCATTGCATTTCAGTAACAGTATCTTGTCTTTCCAGTTCAACATCTTGTAGGCAGCGGCCAATTTAATTCAAATTCAGACTCATGAATAAAAAGGAGGCCATTCTTAGTCAGTCTTCTCTGCAGTGAGATCTCCAGCCGAGGCTAAACGCTTGGCTTTCTAACATGATCAGATAAGCGCACTATCTAATCCACGGAGGACGAGTCGTTTGTGCTCGAGTCATTTTATTGTCTTGAGTGTATTGCAGAGTTCACGTGCATTCAGTACGGATTGCATAATGGAGCAGTAAAATAAAATCACCGCAGGATACGCGTAAACTCGCACGCACTTATTAACAAGCACAAATTAGAAAAGTGCCACGCATTTTATTCAAGTTACAAACGTGCACGTTAACACTTCAAAAAGAAGAAACTACAACACAAGACAAGCAAATTAATGGTTATGAATTATTTACAGTTAAATTATGATGAAAGTAGGAAGCCCTCAAGCAGTAAACATCACAACACTAAATCGCAAGACTCGCTCCATGAGATACCGGCGCGCAATCTCTGCCAAACAACACAGGATGTGCCTGTTTTTGCAGCTAATGAATGAGAAACACGCTGCTCATTATGTTCAATCAACTTATGTAAATGCAGTAAATTAGGGGGCTCTATCAGACACCCAACCGTAGCGCTGAAATAAAAGGCCTGAACTCACGCGCCTCTTGCCAACACTAATTACCATTTAGCATAGCATAAACAAGAGCACCACTTATGAACGAGTATAATGGGAAGACAAACACTCAATAATCATTTCGAAACAAAAGAAAGGTCACTGACACATTACCCAATGATGCATGCAGCATTTTTTTGGTAACTGTAATGACGGTGCATAGAAAAAGTGCATCTATTAGTAATTTTGTTGTGCGTTTGTCATTTTTAGTAAATTTTTATTATATATAGTACATTGTAAGTGTGTATATATTGTCACGGTCAAAGTTTTGTTGTTCATTTGTGGGTATTGTGTGTATATATTAATTTGGTTCCTCTCTTTCTCCCGAGGTTGAGCTCCGCCCACACACACCTGCAGCTTGTCGAGTAAGGACGCTCTGGACTGAATATAAGGCGGAAGTTGCACTTGTGTTGAGAGCCTCTCCCTGCCCCATCGCCTGTCCGCCACAGCGAGTTCCACGCTCTTTGAGATTGAATCGCACTTGAGAAGCTACTGCCGTCCAGCCATCGACGTTGGAGAGCATCCAGTGAGGTTTGTGCGCGTCTTACTGTCTAGGGTTTTCTCTCTCTCTGTGTGTCTTTAATGTTTCTGTTGGTCTGTGTTTTGTTCGTTTACTGAATATCTATTGAGGTATTTTTCTTTAGTTTAACTGATTTAACTCTATTACATCTGCCATTGGTTAACTAACGTGGTTAACTCGCAAGCTGTTTGACCCTTAATAAATGGTTAAAATGTATCTCCTGTCTTGCGCGTCCTTTTTATGTTGCTTAACCCCTTCTTGAGTGAGTCTTTTAAAAGTGGGGTTCATAACAAATATATATATATAGATCTCACAGAAGTGAGTACACCCCTCACATTTTTGTAAATATTTTATTATATCTTTTCATGTGACAACACTGAAGAAATGACACTTTACTACAATGTAAAGTAGTAAATGTACAGCTTGTATAACGGTGTACATTTGCTGTCCCCTCAAAATAACTCAACACAGCCATTAATGTCTAAACCGCTGGCCACAAAAGTGAGTACACCCCTAAGTGAAAATGTCATGTGACTGATTAGTGTTACAACGTCTCCAGTGTGAATGGGGAGCAGGTGTGTTAAATTTGGTGTTATCGCTCTCACTCTCTCATACTGGTCACTAGAAGTTCAACATGGCAACTCATGGCAAAGAACTCTCTGAGGATCTGAAAAAAAGAATTGCTGCTCTACATAAAGATGGCGTAGGCTATAAGAAGATTGCCAAGACCCTGAAACTGAGCTGCAGCACGGTGGCCAAGACCATACAGCGGTTTAACAGGACAGGTTCCACTCAGAACAGGCCTCGCCATGGTTGACCAAAGAAGTTGAGTGCACGTACTCAGCGTCATATCCAGAGGTTGTGTTTGGGAAATAGACGTATGAGTGCTGCCAGCCTGTCAGTGCTCAGACCATACGCCGCACACTGCATCAAAAGAAGATGATGCACAAGAAAGCCCGCAAACAGTTTGCTGAAATATAAAAAAATATTTACAAAAACGTGAGGGGTGTACTCACTTCTGTGAGATACCGTATATATATATATATATATATATATATATATGTGTGTGTGTATAATTAAGACTAAAATTAAATATATATATTTTTTATTTTAGTCTTAATTAATTATAATAACCCTGATCTGAGTTAACATAAGTTAAAGGGATAGTTCACCGAAAAATTTAAATTTGATGTTTATCTGCTTACCCCCAGGGCATCCAAGATGTAGGTGACTTTGTTTCTTCAGTAGAACACAAACTGAGATTTTTAACACAAACCGTTGCAGTCTGTCAGTCTTATAATGTAGGTGAATGGGAATCACGGCTTTGAAAGTATACAAAAAAAACACCACCACCTCTCTCTCAAATGGACCATTAGGGCCTTTCGCACGGCAGGAACCTTTTCATAGTATCAGAACTAATTGTGGAACTACCCACTTTTTGGCGTTTTCGCACCGCCGGAACTGGGAGCGATTTTAGTACCGGACTGCCTTTTTCGAGAACCAAATTAGCTCCTACTCCGGAGCAGGGTCTAACCAGCACAACTGGTACTAATCGTGACGTAAGTAGACATTGATTGGCCAAACGCGTATGAAAACGCCCTCACCCGCCATGATTTTAAACGCCGTGTAAACATACTGTAAACATTGTGTCAATTTATTTTAAGTATGGAGAACAGCGATAGATGGACGGACGCTGAAGTGCAAGCACTTGTAGCATTGCTAGTTGTCGTTGGAGATTCTTAGTCCTCCTTTCCGTTCTTTCAATCACTTTACGTATACGTCGACTTTCCATGTCCATTATTGTGAAACCCGCGAGACAGCCTGGTCTCATGTTTATACGTAGGTATTAATGCGTAACATTTACAAGCACAAAACGTACAATTTTGAATATTTTTAATCATGCTAAAACTTACAATTTAGACGTATTTCAACGTTTAAAACGTACAAATCGCTACGTATTTTTAGCTAAAAAACTTAAAAATATTTACGTATCTTTTATATCATTTAGATATTCATATCAATGCATTTTTATCATTTTATTAATAAGCGATTTCGATTTTTAGACCCCTTAACCTGCCCCCAAACCTAAACCTACCCATTTTATAGCGAATATGCATTTTTATCATTTTATTAATAAGCGATTTCGATTTTTAGACCCCTTAACCTGCCCCCAAACCTAAACCTACCCATTTTATAGCGAATATGCATTTTTATCATTTTATTAATAAGCGATTTCGATTTTTAGACCCCTTAACCTGCCCCCAAACCTAAACCTACCCATTTTATAGCGATATATAAAGGATATAAAACGCAAATGACCGATATACACACGAAAATAAAACTTTTAGTAACAATATAGCATTAAAATATATTTATAGTCGCTAATTCCACTCCTACCTATAAGCCTTAACATTTCTGTACAGTATAAGAAAAACATGACAGACAATGCAATTAATGTTACAATCATTTATTTGTTGCAAAAATGTCAAAAGCAGTACTAAAAGTAATCCAAAAACCTACCCAATTTATAGCGAATATGCATTTTTATCATTTTATTAATACGCAATTTAGCTTTTTAGACCCCTTAACCTACCCCCAAACCTTAACTTACCCATTTTATAGCGATATATATAAAGGATATAAAACGCAAATGACCGAAATATGCAGGAAACTAACCATTTTATTAACAATATAGCATTAAAATATTTTTATAGTCTCTAATCCAACTCCTACTTATAAACCTAAACATTTCTGTACAGTATAAAAAACATGACCGACAGATAAATGCAATTACAATCATTTATTTATTGCAAAAATGTCAAAAGCAGTACTAAAAGTAATCCAAATGATGATGCGTTGGACCCGCAGTCCTCTCTGGCGGAATACAGTAGTTTTGTGTGATCCAGAGCAGAATTTATGTTGTTAATCGCCGAAAATATTATCCAGATAATTTTCCCGATCCACTCCGTGAACTCGTGAAGGAACGCGCGCATCATTCAAATACACCTCACCAGAAACACGGCATGTCGCAATCTGTGACGAATACAGGCGAGAGCCAATGAGCGTTCAATTATCCTGCCGTAAAACCTGTCGTTTGAAGCGGCAACATTTGAATTTGTAAAGAGCGCATCAGTCAGCGTGGGCTTTGATGCTCACGGTCACTGGACTCACTGCTCGGGATGGAGAAGCAAGCAGATCACCAAAAAAGGCTTGGATTTGGGTCTGTTCCTCGCAGTCCTATGGATTCAGAAGATTTGGATTACAGCGCACTAATAAAATTGTTTCATTTCTCAATTATGTTGCGTTTTTGGTGTATTCTATAGTTCTATTGTCAGTCACAGCATGTCGGAGAAAATGCCTTTTGTGGCCCATGGCAATCAAAGTAAACATTACATGACAAGTAAAGGTTAAACGATTGCAGAAATGTTATTTATTTTAAGGTTTAAAGTGAAGTCGTGTTTAACATTACGTAGGCTATTCTTGGAAACGAGCTGGCAGCAGAAATCACAACAAAACGAAATGTTATCATTTCATAAGTAAACAATTTAATAATGCAATTGAAAACAAGTTAATTCATATGACAACTAAAAACTAATAAAATTAATGCCGCGATTTCAATATTCATAAGGATTAATTTTTAGGTGTCGTCAATACGTCAGTTTTGTACGTTAAAATGCTGAAGTATTTGTACATTTAGAGGCTGAAAATACGTCAGTATTGTACGTTTTAGTGCCTGTAAAAACGTAAGTAAATGTATGTTTTATAGAACCACATTTTATGTAAAATACATACGAATTATCATGAGATCACGTTGCAGCGAGCGAGACACAACAAAAACACAGCTCCGATCACAGCGTCCTCCATCCTCCTGTTAATGTTGTTTTTCTTTGTTTTCGTTGTTGAACGCCGCACACAAATGACGATGCTGTCGACCGGTTCCTAGTACACACTGTCGGTGCGAATGCAACCCTTTAAATGGTACTGGGAAATAGTTAGCGCAAAATCGTCCCAGTACTTTAGTACTGTACATTTAGTTCTGGAACTAAACCGGTGCGAAAGGCCCTATTGACACTCTATCTACAATCTCAATTAGGAGTGTCAATGGTCCATTTGAGAGATGCACTTATAAGTCTGCGATCCGCCGTAAAGCAAGAAGAAGACGCCTCACGCGCTCAGGAGGACGCGCTGCCGCTCAGGACAGTTCGAACAGTTCGGACATTGCGTGAATCAGAGGTAAAATACAATATAAATACTGTTCAGTTTCTTGCACAGACCGATCGTTTTGTGTCTTTACACATCAATGTATCATCACGAGCCGCAGGGTTTACTTTGGTTTTGTTTGTGTATGTTTTATGACTCTCAAAGCCGTGATTCCTATCCACTGACATTATAGGACTGACAGACTGCAACGGTTTGTGTTAAAAATCTTCGTTTGTGGTCTACTGAAGAAACAAAGTCACCTACATCTTGGATGCCCTGGGGGAAGCAGATAAACATCACATTTTCATTTTTCGGTGAACTATCCCTTTAAGTTAGTTAATGCATTCTCTAACAATGAGCTATACATTTGTTACAGTATTTATCATTCTTTAAAGTTAGCTAATAAAAATACAACTGTTCATGTTAAGTCCATTAAATACCATTAACAAATGCAAGTTTTATTTGAGTAATGTATTAGTTAGGTCTGATACGGATTTTGTGCTGATGATTAATTGACATAAAAAATAATTGTAATTAATTCTTTCTGTTTTGTTTACGCCATGTACGGTCTAAGCTATTGTATAAAACAATTAGGGCTGTCGCGATTCGTCAATTTTATTCGACTTTTAAAACTCCTCGACCTCATTTTGCTCCTCGACTAACCGGCAAAATACCGGAAGTGGCGCGTTTTAAGGACGAGAATCCATAAAACACATTATTAGACTGTTTCCCAAGGCTACATGATATATTAAACTTATTTAAAAATCATAATTAAGCATAATTGTGAATTCACAAGGTAAATAACATTTCTGGTAAATACTCCTTTAAAAAGTGTTTTTTGATTATAACTTTAATATTAGTAGACTATAACACGTGGATATCGATAATGATAATTAGACGATATTTTGCTGAGTGTGTTATTGTGCTGGTACCTTAAGGACTGTCGAAGACAGCTGACTCATAATGTTTTTAATATTCTTCATATTCTGTGTGGTGGTCAGTTCATACGGATAGAAATGAATCTTTTCAAAAAATCTTCTTTAATCTTATTTCAGTCACTTTAGAGTAAATGTCGAATTGATTTTGACTTGTAGTCTGCGTGTAGCACCTGTCTGAAGAGCTCGTCGGTGTCGGTGCAGTATCTCTGCTTCTGTTCTCCTCCCTGAAGAACCACCACAGATCCAGCTGGAACATCCTTCTCAGCTTTCAGGCCTCGACACAAACGCCCTCGGTTTTCTGCAAACAGGGCGGCCGATACCCTCAGAGTATCGTTTCCCAGCCAATACACTGCCTTCCTGTCATAGACGACACAATACACACATGAAACACTGCAAATAATACTGTGCTGTTGCTCTTTCCCTTTTCTATTTATTCAACATACACACAAACTGTGTTAATGGTTGATCATTTTTTAACTACGAAGAAGTACATTGTACATAATCTTGATTAATAAAAAAATATTTTTTAAATCTGCTGAGACGAAACTAAATTCTCTGTGAGTGTCACACAGATGTTATGCAAGAGCTGGATTTGATCACATGATAACAGGAAGAATTCGCTCTGCTAATCTCTGTGCCAGAAGAGCTGAAAAACATGCAGGCAAAATTTAAAGCAATAGCTCACACAAAAATTTACATTTGCTGAAACCTTTACTCATCTTCAGGCCAGGTTTGTTTCTTCATCAGAACAGACTTGGAGAAATGCATCATAACATCACCAACGGATCCTCTGCAGCGAATGGGTGCCGATGGACTGGAGTGGTGTGGATTATTGTGATGTTTTTATCAGCTGTTTGGACTCTCATTCTGACGGCACCCATTCACTGCAGAGCATCCATTGCTGAGCAAGTGATGTAAAGCTACATTTCTCCAAATCTGAGGATGAAACGAACTCATCTACATCTTGGATGACCTGAGAGTGAGCACATTTTCAGCAAATGTTCATTTTTGGGTGAACTACTCCTTTACAGATTAAGTTAAAACTTCCCTGTCACTGATCAAAAAGCATCCATTCTGAATCAACCATCAGAATCAGAAACAGATGTTTTTCCTTTGACCCTTTTTACACCCTGAGATGTAACTATCCCATATCATAACATTAAAATCAAGCTCACACTGCTTTATCAGCAGAGTGCTTTATCACCGATAGAGCGTGTAAAGATTAACAGCCAGCAGGGGCGTCTGTATGTGGTCAAAGGTCACTCAGATTAATGTCACTGCACATTAAACCCTTTACACACTCACCCATCCTGATAAAAACTGCCATGATTCAGAGGTAACGTACAGTCAGACGGTCATTATCGCAAAATAAACCACCAGCATACGGCACATTATCCTGCTTACTACCAGCTATTTAGCAACATAAATAGTCGAACATGAAATATAATATTTGAGTTGAGTAATACTTTGGTTATTTCAGATTTGCACCGACATACAATATTAATAATTATTATTATGCAAATTTGATCACTGAATTTCACAAACGACCAATCAGAATCACATATACTAATGCGTTACGCAATAAAAGCAATTATTTTGCGAATAAATTAGAACACAAATCCAAACAGCACTGAATGAACCTCCAGTAAAACCTACTAAGAATTAAATTAAATGTACAAACTAGAAGCAGGGGTTTCTGGACATGGTATCAATGTCCAGAATAGATTTATGTTTTGTATTATCAGACTCCTTTCAATTCAGTATCATGGTATTGCTAGTGACATGAATCCTTCAGAATATGCTATACTTATAGCCAGTGTTGGGGGTAACGCATTACAAGTAACGCGAGTTACTTTTTTTCCCAAGTAACTAGTAAAGTAACGCATTACTTTTTCATTTACAAGAAAATATCCGAGTTACTTTTTCAAATAAGTACTTTTTTCCCCCCATTTATTGATTGAAAGCTCTCCTGTCCCCATGCTGAGAGAAATCAGGAGTAAGATGTTACTTTAGCTCTAGAATAAATGTGAACATGCATTCATTCATCCCCCTCACTCAAAAAAAAAAAATCAGATTTAGGTTTCCTCAATTCATAAAAAAAACAGTTAAATGCAACTCAGAATATGACTCAAAGCTGCAATAATTAAATATGTTAAATAATACAAATATCCTTTACGTATTTAATCCCATTTTATTTACCAATTTGCTGCGGACCTTCAGTGATCTAATTCAACCATACTAAAAAGCAAACATTACACACGATAAACGAACATTTCTTCTTCTTCTTT
>NW_015505361.1:875806-876015 GCF_001515645.1 Sinocyclocheilus grahami
GATCATTTTTTAACTACGAAGAAGTACATTGTACATAATCTTGATAAAAAAAAAATTATTTTTTAAATCTGCTGAGACGAAACTAAATTCTCTGTGAGTGTCACACAGATGTTATGCAAGAGCTGGATTTGATCACATGATAACAGGAAGAATTCGCTCTGCTGATCTCTGTGCCAGAAGAGCTGAAAAACATGCAGGCAAAATTTAAA
>NW_015505361.1:877699-878517 GCF_001515645.1 Sinocyclocheilus grahami
TGCTTATAGCTTATATAACTACTTTAAATAACATGTTAAAGACATTTTGACAGATTATATGAAATATCAATAGGCTACTTCACTACAAACACCACAAGACCATTTAAAATAACTACGAAAAGATACACATTTAACGCAGTACTTTCACGATTAAATCAACTTCAGACATACTTTGACCTAGCTATCCAGCATCGCCACTGTACTATGGTATTACTATAGTACGTATTTTTATGGGAATTCACACCACCCAAAATCAGTTTCTAAGCAAAAAACTCAAACAGAAACACAAATCAAAGAAGATAAAACACACAAACATCTGAGAGAACCACTAAAAACACCTGCACGTCAACCACAGCGCTCCACGCATGCGCAGCAACACTCTGTACGCGTTTATGAATGAACTGTTTCGCGATTATGGCTAAAAACATAAATCTGCCGTAAAATAAAGCACGAAACTCACTGCTTTGAAGATGCCATGCTGCTGCTGCTGCTGCTCAGCTGAGAGATCGAGTCATGTGATCACGAGCAGCTGAGCTCCACTCGATCACGTGACCGCTCTCATTGCGCAACACTCGAGGATGATGAAGTTACTGCGCGCGCAGATATTATCCATAACACAAGCTGAAAACTTTGTCATTTATTATTTACGTTCATCATGTTTAGTGGAAGGACGTTTTGTATGTGTAATTTACCACACTTGTCCCGCGTGTGAATATGCATACTTAACTACTAGCAGTGTTGGGGAAAGTTACTTTTAAAAGTAACGCATTACGCCATAAAAAAGTAACTAATTACGTTACATAGTTACTTTTTATGGA
>NW_015505361.1:878819-942808 GCF_001515645.1 Sinocyclocheilus grahami
GAATACTGATATTTGAAATTATTTAAAACATGAAAAAAAGAAAAAGAAAAGAAAGAAAAAGCAGAAATTTAAAATTAAAACCGCCAGTAGGTGGCAGCAAATCACTGTTAATAATTGAGTCATTGCGATTGAACCGAATCATTTAAACGAGTGATTTATTCAAGAACGAAACACCGTCATGTTGCTCAGAGACACAAAACAGCGCTGTGGCTGTATTCGGAATGATTGTTGTTGGCGAAATAGAGCAAAAACAAGCAATATGGTGTCTAAAACGTAAGTCTCTTAATTAACTTATTGTTTATTGAATTCAATGTCACATTTTAAATCATGGTAATTTTTGGAGAAAAACGGCACTCTTCGTGTGAAATTGAATAACTATATGAAGTGGTATAAGTATATACATTTTCATGTCTTGAATTTGTGATAATTCTAAATGCATTTTAATAGACTGAATCATGCAGTGAAAGAAAACACACTAAATGCGCACACGCACTAGTCTAGACTTCACGTAATATATGCGTGCGCTCTGTAGGGATGTTTTGAATGGTTTTTGCAAAATACTCGATAATGTCAAATCGCACATCGTTAAAACAACAATTACGATATTATCGCAGACGATATATATCGCACACCCCTACTATGAGATGGACACTTGCTTCTTGCACTCTATGTTGCACTTTACATTTGCTTTAAAAAAAGGATTTCATAGAAATTTGGATTTCATTTGGTTTAGTAAAATATAGTTTAATAAAATCTAAAATTGTTGAATATTTTGTAGGAAATTAATCGTTAAGATTAATCGCTAAATTAGTCGATAGATGAATTGAAATAAAAATTAAAAAATCGAAATAAAAATGTCATTAGTGACAGCCCTAAAAACAATAAGAAAAATTATAATAAAACAGGCCCACATGATTTACTTTAATGCTGTGAAAAGTTGTATTAATATAATGTAAAATTAAAATATATTATAAAAACATTAAATAAGCTTAATAAATGCTTACTTAAATGCTTTATTTTTCATTGTTAGTTCATGTTAGCAAAAGGAATATTTTTGGCAAATATAAAAGCCTCTTCACACCAAAAGTGAAATGAATAAACCTCAGGCTGAAGGGAAAGTACAGTAGAATGCAGAAGAAGACATTTCAACACACTTCAGCAATAATTCATTAATGCATATTCATATTTATTTTGGAACTACAGTAACATCTGATTTCTGTCACCATGGCAACACCAGAGCTGTCAATCAATAAATTGGAAACAAAAGTAACTTGCGTTACTTATCTGAAAAAGTAACTCAGATATTCTCTTGTAAATTAAAAAGTAATGCGTTACTTTACTAGTTACTTGAAAAAGTAATCTGATTACGTAACTCGCGTTACTTGTAATGCGTTACCCCAACACTGACTACTAGTATGCAAAAAGCAATATTTTTTTTAAAAGTAGGACATCTAAATGCAGTATTCAGAAAAAGCAGGTGAATGTAATCCAAATGGGCTTTTTTCACAAGACTCTGGGGAGATTCTCATCGTCAGCAAAATAAAAAAAATAGAGAACTGGAGCCAGGTGTTTTCAAGTGCAAGTACCGAACATCTGCACTTTTTTAACACCTGAGACACAAAATATTGGATTGGGATTTGAAAAGACATGAAGCAGAATTTACTGAAGACACTAAAATTCCATTGTCCAACATAAAACATAAATGACGTCTTTATGTTTATTTATTCCCTCATTTAAAATAATACAGGGCATATCTATTTCTCATCCGATTAGACATATATCTCTAATAAAATTTTAGATTAAAGATTTTTGGATTTTTGTCATATAGCCCCACAAAATGTCTTGGGGAGATTCTCATCGTCAGCAAAATAAAAAAAATAGAGAACTGGAGCCAGGTGTTTTCAAGTGCAAGTACCGAACATCTGCACTTTTTTAACACCTGAGACACAAAATATTGGATTGGGATTTGAAAAGACATGAAGCAGAATTTACTGAAGACACTAAAATTCCATTGTCCAACATAAAACATAAATGACGTCTTTATGTTTATTTATTCCCTCATTTAAAATAATACAGGGCATATCTATTTCTCATCCGATTAGACATATATCTCTAATAAAATTTTAGATTAAAGATTTGTTGATTTTTGTCATATAGCCCCACAAAATGTCTTTATATATATATATATATTTGGCAGTACAACTGTTGCCAACATTGATAATTCAAATAATAAATCAGCATATTAGAATGAATATATATATATATATATATATATATATATACTGTGTGTGTGTATTAGGACTGGACTGTCAATCGATTAAAATGTTTAATTCAATTCATTATACAATGTCCCGATTAATTAATCAAATATTAATCACATTGGCTGAAAAATTACCCACAAAAGATCATTTAAAGCCATTATTGTGTTACATGAGAAAAGCATGAAATACAAATTTTAAAAAGTATAGCTTTAGAACGATTTTTTTTTTCAAGACTGAGGAAATTCTCACCGTCAGCAAAATAAAACATGGAGAACTGGAGCCAGGTGGCTGTTTTCAAGTGTAAGTACAACACACCTGCACTTATTTGACGCCTGAAACACAAGATGTTGGATTGGGATTTGAATTAAAAAGACAGGAAGAAGAATTTACTGAAGAAACTAAAATTCCATTGTCCCACATAAATGACGACGTCATTATGTTTAGCCTACAGTATGTATTCCCACATGTAAAATATATCCATTTCTCATCCTATTAGACATTTATATCCAATAGAATTTTTGATTAATTTTGTCATGCAGCCCCACATAATGTCATTATATTGTTTTTTATTTAATTTGATACAATAAAGTCAATGCATTAACATTTTTGTATCAAAATGTGTGTAAATTAGATGATGCTTACAGTGTGGTCTGTAATGTTTAAGTTAATGTATTAAATATAATTGAAATTAATTTAATATATGCTTCTATATGTGGGATTTCAAGTGCTGATAATAACGATGTGTATGCATATTGAAAAATGAAAATGCATTTACACTAATCTTACATTTTCAGTTCCTACGTGCTTAACCAGCACTGTAATATCTTACAGTCATCCCATTTTCTAGGTAGTACGTTGCTGGTTTTATTGTGTGCTTTATTCCAATAAAAACAATACTGCTTAACTTAATAAAGAATGCAGAAACAATATATATAAACATAGGTTTGAAAAAGGCTGAATTTGAATTCAAATGAGTTGTGAATGTGTTTCATGTTGACTTTGTCCAGATCAGTGCACGTTTGAAATTAAAATAGTTTGGAAACAAGATTCAGTCATTTTTTTGTGGAAGGCTAAATTGTGAAACCACAGCAGACATGCATCTGAAAAAGACTCAAATGACCTTTGATATGAACATTTTGATTTGTTGTCTTTGTTGAAGTCGTGTTTAAAACGAACATTCAGTACTCGGCCTACTCTGTCTTTTGTTGTGTGTAAAACATTCTGAACCATTTATAAACTGAAGCATTAAAAGAACGAGGAGAGCAAAACCATCATTTTCATCTTTCATTGCTTCATAATTCCTCTGAACTTCACACAGCGATGGCGCTTTGAGCCCGAGAGAGGTATTTTCAGCAACATCATTACAAGTTTTTCTCCTCAAGGAAATTAAAAGACGGCACACGCTGCCTTGCAGTACAATCTTTTGCTCTTTTTTATCATTTAATCCTTTCAGGATGTGTCCCTTTTCGTCAGGGCTAGATTTGTGGATCTTATCATCGGCTTTGTTCAGCCCCAAACTCTAAAATAATAACACAATAACAGCAGTAAAAAACACAATTGCGTTTGTATCACAGTCCCTGGAGATGTTGCATTACCGGTCTAATAAAAGTCTGAGAAACGGATGCATTTAAGCTCATTCTGCTTTCCTTTGTCTAATGTTTCTCGGGACAGATAACCGCATGACTCCATCAGGGATGTATTTGCATACAGTTACCCTGATATGCCCGTAAAGACTGCTTTCTGCTGGTTTTTAAGGAGCCCTGTGGCTTTGATGTTGTAATTGCATCCACATAATCTTGCTGATTAGCTTTTTTCTTTCTCTCCGTTAAATCGGAGCATCTTTCTCAAGGTCTGTCTGTCTGTAAATAATCAAGCCACTGTCCTTCACCACCCTGTTTTACATGCAGCTCCACATGCACTGTATGCTGTTTTTATGCTGTAATGTTCACCGCCTTATTCTGCTTTTAGTCAGCATGAAATCAATAGTGACCCTGTTTATATATATATATAGCCCCACAAAATATCTTTATATTGTTTACTTAATATCCTAATGATTTTTGGCATAAAAGAAAAATCTTTAATTTTGACCCATACAATGTATTTTTGGCTATTGCTACAAATATACCCCAGCGACATAAAAGTCTGAGAAACGGATGCATTTAAGCTCATTCTGCTTTCCTTTGTCTAATGTTTCTCGGGACAGATAACCGCATGACTCCATCAGGGATGTATTTGCATACAGTTACCCTGATATGCCCGTAAAGACTGCTTTCTGCTGGTTTTTAAGGAGCCCTGTGGCTTTGATGTTGTAATTGCATCCACATAATCTTGCTGATTAGCTTTTTTCTTTCTCTCCGTTAAATCGGAGCATCTTTCTCAAGGTCTGTCTGTAAATAATCAAGCCACTGTCCTTCACCACCCTGTTTTACATGCAGCTCCACATGCACTGTATGCTGTTTTTATGCTGTAATGTTCACCGCCTTATTCTGCTTTTAGTCAGCATGAAATCAATAGTGACCCTGTTTATATATATATATAGCCCCACAAAATATCTTTATATTGTTTACTTAATATCCTAATGATTTTTGGCATAAAAGAAAAATCTTTAATTTTGACCCATACAATGTATTTTTGGCTATTGCTACAAATATACCCCAGCGACATAACGCTGCTTTTGTGCTCCAGGGTCACATATATATATTAGGACTGTCAATCGATTAAAATGTTTAATTCAATTAATTATACAATGTGGCGATTAATTAATCACACATTAATCGCATTGGCTGAGAAAATACCCACAAAAGATCATTTAAAGGCATTATTGTTTTACATGAGAAAAGCATGAAATAAAAATGACAAAAAGTATAGCGTTAGAAAGATTTTCTTTTCAATTTCTTTTTTAATTTTTAATTTTTGAGTGAACTATCCCTTTAATTAGTTTTTATATGGATATTTTAAATTTTCAGATTACATAAAAATAATATAAATATGAAGTTATTTTTTAATGAAATGATACTCTAAATACAAAACTAATTGTGTTATAAATTTGAACGTTTAATTTGAAAACTGTGTCAGTTATCCAAACTCTGAAAAATAAGACAATAAAAAGATAAAACAATTAAAAAAAAAATTCTGCCTTTTTATTTGAGTAAAATTTCACCACTGTCACTTTTTTAGTTATCAGTAGCAGCCATTGAGAAGCACATATTGGTTGACGACTAGCATGTAGTCCAGCCAGACTATACAAACCCAAACCAGGTTATGGCTTAAACCCTGCGGTGCATTAGAAAACGTCCAGCACACTCTGAACTCTGAGTCTGAGTGCATGAGCTTACAACAAAATGCTTTTATCATCTCTCCACATGGCTCTGTTCCTGATGCCAGCTGCACTTTCATCATCATAAAGTTATTTCTCTGCATCACTTAAGGTCATCAGCACCTGCCGAGCCTCAGAACAGACTGACTGATGACACTGTTTTTGCAATATGCATTGTTGTTTTTTTTATATGCATAGAATACCCAAAGTATGCAGTTTTGGTTGCAGTATGCATAATACATTATAGTATTGCAAACTGCATACTTAGCAATATGCAAAACACTTTATTAGATGCGGTTGCTATATAATTTTATTGATTATTTCTATGATTATATTGCTTATTGTTCTTCATGTAGAACAGCTTTATCTGTATTAAATTACAAAGCAAATATTACACTCTTCTTTAGTGTATCTACAAGATGCTACAAGATATAACTCACCTGACAAGCAAAATTGCATAAGATACAGTATAAGGCTGAAAACCAGCTTCAATATTTGCAGTACTGAATCTATGTGAGAGATTTATTTCATATGGATTTGTTTCATTTTTCATTGCTTTAAGTATAAACCTCACTAGATTTCATGATATAAGCACAAATACTCGTGTGGGCTATTATTTGGGGTTAGATAAATGTGACAGTCTCTTTGGAGAACCTCGTTTGAAAAATAAGAAAAATTTGAAAACAATTTTTTTGGTTTAGAGTTAATCCAACAGAATCTTTGGAGGTCATCATTTGAAAAATATTTGAAAAAGTATGAATTTGGTTTACGGTTAGTGCAACACAATCTTTAGAGATCCGATCCTTGTTTAAAAAATATTTTAAAAATATGAAAAATTTGAGTTTTGAGTTAATCCACATTTAATGGCAGTTTGTAACTATTTTACATTTTGGCAATTCATAAAAATTTAGGAGACATCTTGCATGATTTCAGTCTTCTACTTCAAACTTTCTCAGTTAATTTAATATGTTACTTGCCATTTCTTTGTAATTAATTGTGAAATTTTGCAGTTTCTGAGTGAAAATTGTTTCCAAACCAAATTTTGTTCAGTGCACTGTACAAAAGATTTTTCAAAGTTCAAAACTCATTTAGAAGAAAACGAAATTTCAATGTGTTACTTGTGCCTTTCTTTGTAATTGTTAGTGAATTGTTGTTTACTAGCAATTTCTGAGTGAAAATTGTTTCTACACCAAATTTAGTTTTAGTGATACAGTTATGTTATGAAATCTGTCCCGTGGCTGTGTGAACATGTTTTTTAACAGACATCATCACAAGGAAACTGCTGGAGAAAAACTAGAACAACCTTGGCTGGCATATTCTCTCGACACACACACACACACACACACACACACAGTCTGGTTGAGTGTGGCTCACAGGGGCCATGCTGCCTTTGAAATAGAGTCTCAAGGACTGCTTTGATATTAAAGCATCTTCAGCAGCATAAGAGTCCTGTCTCCTCTGGATGCTCATAGAGAGACACACGCCGCATATAGAAACATCTGATTTTGCTGTGAAAATCATCAGTCTGATGTTTGAAAGCATTTGGATCACAGCGCGCAGCTGTGTTTCTGCCGGGAGGATTCATGAAAACAGCTGTAGGTTTGTCTGCTAAAGCCTGATTTCATCAGCATCTGTGTGAGATACAGACCTGAGAAAACAGGCACGATGCGCTGAAAGAGTTTCTTTCCAGTGTCGTGAAAGTCAAGAAACAGCCGGTTTTACATCTGTAATGTGATGTTCAATGAGAAGGGCAAGCCTTTACTGGATGGTGTAAAGTGTTTCTACGTGAACAGTATTATTTATTTACTTTTTAGAATAACGCATATAGATGAATCGTTCATGATACAGGGTTTCTGTGGGACTTAAATCAGCAGAAAGTATATAGAATTTATGGTCATCATGTCATAAAATGTTGACGATCAGTGACGTGGTTTGAGCTATTCAGCTTATTCAATTTTTTGTGGCACTTCAGTTTGAACATTTTGAGATTGAGGCTTGAAATGTTGTATTGCATTGTGTTGTGTTTTACTTAAAGTCCCCATGAAATCAAAATGAATGTTTTTTGGGTGTTAGAATCAATATGTTAGTCTTAAGGTTATCTATAAGGCAGTGTGCTCCAAAACAGTGACAAAATTCGCATTTAGAAGATATAAGCATTCAAAGCTTGCAGTTTGTCACTTCCGCCAAAACGGCTCAAGGATTTTTTTGACGTCACATCGTACTTCAGCTTCTCATCAAACTTTCTGTCCAATCAAATGCTCTCTAGAACACACACACTCTGCTCCGGTCCAGAGACACGATAGCACGGAGCGGATCACATGCGTGAGTCGGCGCAGACCACAAAATGGCATACTGGCATACCCTGGCATACCCTGTCAAATGCGGCTTTACAGAGCTCAACGGCTCTGAACGGCTCTAACCCAAGCTGTGATATAAACGAATGCTATTGGCTATTTTAAAAAGGGGCGGGGCTGCTTGATATGTCCCGCCCTGTCTTCCTGTTTCAGTTAAAATGACGTCAACACAAAGAGTAACGCTGCGTGTTTCTAAGCATTTCAGGGGACCTTTAAAAAAAGGTTACTTTTATAAACTAGGGAACGTTTACATGACACCATTTTCAATTAAAAATGTAAAACTTTTTAGCATTTTGGCCGTACATTTATGACAACGGCATTTTGCGAGCCTAAAAATGCTACATTTTGGAAAACGGTTTTCTAAGTGAACATTTTGGAAACAATACCATTATTGAAAACAGCAATTTGTAAAATGGTGACGTCATGCGCATGGGTATTACAGGTTTGGTCTATAAGCACGTAGTGTTTCTTTACAAAGTGACATCGCCATCTACTGGCCTGGCATGAATAATACAGCATTTTTAGTAATTTTCACAGATCCGTTTGAACGGGGATCATTTTGACAATGTTGGCGTCTGTATTCAAAACTTTTCAGAAATGCAAAGGAAATGTAAATGGGAGATTCACATCACTGAGAGACCTTGAAAACATAATTAGTTTGACTTCAGTTTGAACATTTTCAGTTTTGTGTACACATGAAAATGACTAAAACACTGTATTATTCATGCCAGGCCAGTAGTTGGCAATGTCACTTTGTAAAGAAACACTATGTGCCTATAGACCAGACACGTAATACGCATGTGTGTCGTCACCATTTTCACAGATTCACGTTTTTATAGTTTATAGTTTATAATGGTGATATTTTCAAAAACTTACACTACACTTTGCAGGCCCCCAAAGCGCCATTGTCATGTAAATGAACGACGGAAATTTTATCATTTATATTTTATAATTTTGTAATTGTAACAAATGAATGAATGCTTGTGGCAAAATTGTTACAAAATGACTGCTGCAGCTGCAAAATATGGGGGCCTTTTTTGTTTTGAAAATGTGTTTATTCTATGTTTATTTGAATTGATTAAATGGAAGTATTTGACAAAACATGAAAAACATGCCCTTGAAACATCAGAATCAATAAAACCTCATCTTATATACAGTAAATATATTCCTGTTAACAGATTCCCAAATTTTCCATCAGCCCTTTGTTTTATAGTGCATTCGATGGTAAATTTGTTGAAATGAATGCAATTATTATGTTTTTCATTACAATGAATCTAACAAAAAACTGAAAACTTTTCATGCGCTTTGGCCGTTTAGTTACATAACGACAGCGTTTTGGGGGCCTGAAAATGCTAACTTTTGAAAACTAGTTTCAAAATCAAGTTTTTGAAAATGACACAGCTTGTCTCTGTGTCAACTACAGAAATTGTGAATTTGTGAACACGGCGACTTCACGTGCATGCGTATTACGTGTTCAGTCTATAAGCACCTGCAAGTTTCTTTACAAAGTGACATCGCCAACTACTGGTGTGGCATGAATAATACAGCGTTTTTAGTCGTTTTCATGGATCCGTTTAAACAGGGATTGTTTCGACAATGTTGCCATCTGTGTGCAAAAACTTTTTTAAAATGCAAAAAAGGGACTGTTTTTAGTACATCGTTGTTGTGTTAACGTACCCTAAGTTTAGGGCTGCACGATAAATCACATGCGATATTTAATGCGCATCTTGTCAGTAAAGCCGGTTCTGTAATCAGCGGTAAATCACATTGAGCGAGATATATCCAGCTGCAGCCTCGCAGCACACACGTTTCAGGACACACAATCCAGGTCACCCGTTTCAGGCCGGAAGTGAGGCGAACCATTTATGGTTTAGGGCGGATCTGGTCTTTTTAGAGTCACACCACCTACAGTTTTGTAGCGTAATGCATGTTCTTTTGTTAGATTTAATACAAGCTATTTTTGAATGGATTTGTGGTAAGATTTATGTACAACCTTTAATAACAATACCTGAAATGCTAAAACTTTACGCAACGAGCTGCGCAAAAAATAGCACAAATATGATCGTGGTTTTGCGCAGCTCGTCAGTGAACAACGGCTCTGTGTAGTTAATGCTGCTCAATGTGAAAGCACTCACGTGATGGAGATTTACCGCTAATTACAGAACCGGCTTTACTGACAAGACGCGCATGCGATTTATCGTGCAGCCCTACCTAAGTTGCACACGTGATGGAGATTTACCGCTAATTACAGAACCAAGACGCGCATTAAATATCGCATGCGATTTATCGTGCAGCCCTACCTAAGTTGCATGTACAAACTAGCGACTCAGTTTATAGCACCTTTATAAATTAAAAGCAAAAACACACTCTGATGCACATTCATTATTTAGCATTCTGTAGAAGTAGAGTTAAAAATGTTGCTGATTTTTTTGTAGAAAAGGTGCGAAAGACCAAAGTAATTTTGACTTCCCAACTCATAAATATGAATTTCCCAAGGAGGACTTGAACGCACCATTACTCATGAGAGTTGTGTAGAATTTGTGTTGATGTCAAGAAGTTGCAGACGCTCTTGAATTTGTGCAGTTTATTTTGAGTAGAAGGACTGGAGATGAAGTTGAGACCAAGAAGCTGTATGATTTTAATGTTTTATTTTCACAAAATAACTCCTCAAAGCGGAGGATTTCATGACCAGTCGGATCATTTATGAGTGTTTAGCAATGATAATGTAAGCTGATTATCTTTTGATTTGAATCTGGCCCCTGCTGGAGACAAACCAGTAAATCTTCATATTCATGAATCAGAGTTTCAAAAGAGAGGTTATAGTAAACGTATTGGCATAATCAGGGCCGGTTGTTCAAACAAGTGAACTAAGTGGGCGCTTCGAGGCCTCCGGCGGATCAACACAAATCGCCTTCTGTTTTTAAATGAGATGCAGAGATATAAAGCGCCTGTGAACCAGCATCATTTATGCAGCGGAGCGGAGCGGCGTGTGGTTACTGCTCTGCTGCAGTCAGAGGCCTGTTTCACTGCGTTGAGCGTTCAAGTAATGATATCAACAGACTTTTGGAAATGCAATATTGTTTTGGTGAAGTAGTTTAGAATTGATACATATTTAGACATGTCAACATGACACAATCCATTTTACTTACATAATGTGACGCATTTCAGAGAAAATGTAAAGCAAGATGTCAGCCAGAAAGAAGAACTGATACAGAGCGATTTATCATATATTTAAAGAAAGATTACAAAAATAATGTGCACTAATAAGTCATTCACAATAAGAGAAAATTTATATTTAAAAAAGTAAATAGAATCAGGTGTGATTTCATATTGACTTACCAAGACTCAAACCAGTGTTTATTATATATGTTAGTAATATACACTGGATTGTGTTTAATTTTACTTTTACGTTTAATATTATCCCACGCCACTCGGGGCGGATAATTAATGTTTGGTTGAGTTATGTCACGAGTTACTGTTTGTTTGTAGTCACGAGGGTTACGAGTGTTTCGAGTGTCTGTTCCGGGACTGATGCAAGCCAGAGGTGGCCGTATTGCATCAGTGCCCATTTGCGTGTTCTAGCCTGTTTCAGAGTCTTAGCTCTGTTTATGTTTCTGTTTGTTACCTTTGTTTTCCCTGGCAGTGAATAAAACCTGCATTTGGACCCAAAACCCTTGCTCACACGGTGTGATTCCTGACCGCGCCGTGACATTATTAGTTTGCAAAAGGGGGGGGGTATTTTATTTAGCTTTAATTTGTATTTGTTTCAGTGTTTTTAGTGCTTCATCGTAATCTTTTTTATTTCAGTTAGCTTTTCAGTTTTTTTATTTTTCATATTTTATTTTATTTTAAAGCATTAATTACATTTTTTGTAATTATTTGTAAAATGTACTACCAATTTCTAAGTCAAAATTGTTTTAACACCAATTTCTTTTTTTCCCTTTTTTTTTGCAGTGAAATCGGTCAACTGTGATTTCATATGGACTTTAACTCAAACCAGTGTTATTTTAGTAATAATATGCAAAATCTTGTGTAAAATGTGTAATTCTTAAACATTTTTATTTAGTTTTATTTGTATTTCAGTTTTAGTAATTTTAGTACGTCATCTTAAACTAATCTTCATCTTAAACTTATTTTATTTGAGTTATTTTCTACTTTTTGTTCACGTTTTTCATCTAATATTTATATTTATTTTGTTTAGCATCATTACTATTAATAGAATGATTTGTTATAGTTTTAGTTAACAGTAACAATGCTGACTCAAACGTGTTCCTGTTCTTATTTCATTTTTTATGGTGCAATATTAATATTAGTGCCAAACGATTTGTTCATCACAGAGTTCTGGACACTCTTGCCTGCTTGCTTTTGAAATGTTGACCCGATAAACATTTAAAGGCTGAATTACTCGGAGGAAAAGCTTTCGACTCTAACGGCACAGACCGCTGGAAGACACGGCCAGAAATAGCTCCGGCCAAAATAAATCCGGCTGACCAGAGGGTCCACAGCATCCCAGCGCTTGTCACGTAACCCGCGATCAATATTTAATGTTCATTTTCAAGCTGTCAGCTGAAATCTAGAAAATTGGTCTCCTCCGAGCTGGTGGGGCGCTGACAGAGATTGGAGTGGAATCTATGGCCCCGGGATTGCTGAAGACACAACTCATCTCAGAGACAGAGGGATGGCTCAGCGGCCCTGACACCGACATGAATCCTCACGCAGCAAATCAAGTCATCCACAGCTCCGAATAAAGACAACAACCGCCGCTCTATTACAAACAGACTGGAATATGAGAGTGCAGACGAAACATAATGACATTTTATGACGAAACGGGAGCATACATCAGGAACAGACGATAATGTTGTTTGCAGCTTGCAGAGAGATATTTTTGTCCTGTTTTGTTTGAAGCATTATTGGTCATGCTGGGCTAAGAAATCTCTGCCCACACGGTTATTGATCAGGACTAGCCCACTGCAGACTGCACAGTATCAACCGTATGCTTTATTTAAAATAATATGTGAAATTGCATGCATAATGTGATGGTAAATGTTTTTTTGCTGTGGTGGGTCACAGGTCACACATGCAAGTGATCGTATAAAACTGGTGCTTTCTTGTGATGGCAACATTTATAGATTTATTGACTTATTGTCAGAGAAAATGCTTCCCACATCATATGTTCTCAAAGTTTGTGCTCTGACATAATTATTATTGTAAATTAAAACTACAACCAAATGAATAAATAAATAAATGATTAATCTTAAAATAAAATAGATTTAAAAGCTGAAGCTTATTGTGTTTTTTCCATTTTCGTTTAGTTGGACTTAAAGTACTAAAATACCTAATATTGAAATATAAATGAATACAAACTATATAAAAAAGTTAAAAAAAAAAGTTATACAAAGTTTGTGTTAAGTTCTTTATTTCAGTATTATTTATTTAATAATAATAATAATAATAAAAACTATATATAATTTAACAAAAAACAAGTGTAATGAATTATTTAATTTATTCATTTAATAATAATTTAAAATATTTAATTTAAAATATTTTACACTTTTTGTTTTTTAATTCTAAAATTAACAAATTAAACCAACATTAAAACTAAAATAAAAATTGTAATTTTTTTATGTAAAAAAGACAAATACACTAACTTTAATAAAAAAAAACTAATTTAAAATATCAATAAAAACTAGAATAGTATCGCAACGATACTAAAATAACAAATTTATAAATGACAAAATAAATGACAATATAAAATAAAAATACAGTTTTTCACAGAGATTGTAAAAATAAAAAAATATTTTATTAATATTATTTTTAATATGAATATTTGTAATTAATATTATTAGTTTTTATTTAATATTCATAATATTTTTAGATTATATTTGAATAATTTTCCTTGTCTTAAGTATGACAAATGGCAATTATTTATTCTTTTCTTTTATTTATTTTTTATTCATTTAATTTTTTTACAGTTATAAATGTTGAATAAATGCCTTCATATTTTATCAAGTTTGTTTTTTTGTAAGGGAATCACTGAGAGTACTTGGCATTAAAAAGTTTGAAAAGCCCTGATGTAGTTCATGTTTTACCATATTAATGTACATTCTGTAAAATTTCTATGATTTTCCCACAAAAAAGCACAGAAAATGTGGAGAAGTCTGCTTTCTCAGCAGCAAGTGTGAATGTCCCCTGAGCAGAAATGAATAATGGACGTCTAATATGAGTCTGTGTGACCTGCTTCGTACTCTCCTGACATGGAGATGAGCTCAAGCGCTCTCTCTGGTCGGCTGTACTCGTCTCTTCGGGGCCCGTCGACAGCTCAGGACAAATAAAAGCACGACTCTGTGACCTCTGTGCCGAGCCGCAGCGTTTGCTAGAGGCCTGACGCTGCACATGCTAATGAAGCGCTTACGACACACAACACCAGAGGCTGCACCTGACAAATGTCCTTTAGGAACACCTGGGGACGTCCTAAACGGTCTTTTAGGGTGTATGGTACGCCCTTATTTAAACAAATTTGTCCCAAGAAGTGACACCTTTCAAATAAAAAATTAAATAAAATAAAAATAAATATTTTTCAATATTTATATAATTCAATAATTAGAGTATATATATATATATATATATACTTTTTTTGGGGGGCTCCAGAAGTGAGCTAATCCTGACAAAACATTTATTTGTAAAAACCTATAAAATTGTATGTGTGTGTGTGGCATTTATATTACATTTAATAATAAATTCATTTATTTAATTCTTAATTATTTGATTATTCATTCATCCAATAAGTAATTAAATGTATTAAATTATTTAATTGAAATATATGTTATTTGTACATTTTATATTATTTGATATTCCAGGAGTATGCTAAATCTGACCCCCAAAAAAATCATTATTACTTTCAATATTCTTTTTAAATATATTTTGTATTTTACATTTTAACATTTTATTTTTAATTCCAGAAGTGAGCTAATCCTGACAAAACCTTTATTTGTAAAAATTATACGTGAAGTTGTGTGTCGCAGTACACGTAGCAAGGTTTATATATATATATATATACACACACACACACACACACACACACACACGCACGCACACGCACACAGAAAAACAAGTAGATAGAATAGAAAAAATAGAAAGGTAGAGTTAGTTTTTTTTTTTTATAAAAAAAAGATACATAGATAAAGTAGAATTAAAATAGAATAGAAAGTGGTAGAGTTAGAGGGTCAAATAAAGGTAGAACAGATGTGTTTTAGTTGTTTCTTGAAGATGGTTAAGGACTGGAGCTGCTGGGATTGAGTTGGGCAGGTCATTCCACCAGGAGGGAACAGTTAATGAAAAAGTCTGTGAAAGTGATTTTGTGCCTCTTTGAGATGAACAATAATGCGTCGTTCACTTGCAGACCGCAAGCTTCTAGAGGCACATAAGTCTGAAGTAATGAATTTAGGTAAATGGGTGCAGAGCCAGTGTGGTTTTGTAGGCAAACATTAATGCCTTGAATTTAATGCGAGCAGCTACTGGTAGCCAGTGCAAGTTGATGAACAGAGGTGTGACGTGTTTGTAGCATTACAGTTAATAATGAACGAATGGATTTATTTAATTAATTATTATTTTTAAAATAATAAAAAGTTATTGAATTTATTAAATTAAAATATATTTTACATTTTTAAATGTTCTTTTTTTTATCCCAGATAAGTGAACTAAATTTGACAAAAATATTATTTTAATTAATATCTGTAATATATATTTTTAAATAATAATAAAAAAAAAAAAAGTAATTTAATCAATTCTATTATAAATTATTTTGTTCTAAAATGGTTGACAAATGCTTCCACAGAAGTGAGAATATAACAATTTGTTCATTTATTTAATTCACTATTATTGAAACATTTATTTATTATTTTATATTTATTTATATTTTTATATATTTTATATATTTTTTTACTTGTTTTTATTCTAAAAATGTTCTGTTGGGGTTTGTGTGTGTGTGTGTGTGTGTAAACATGAGTTGGGATTCTCATTCTGCTGCTGTGGTTCATTAAACGGCCGCTGCTCTTCATTAATCTTGATCAATCGACGGCTCGGTCCAGACTCCGCTGTACTTTACAGCACATCCACTTACAGTAACGCTGAGTCAGAGATAACACAGCATGCTGCAATTAAACAGATAGCAGCTCAGAGTTCAGCCGGGTCACTCCGGTCCATAACTTCAGAAGAGAATAAAGTCCTGCATTGAGCACCTTCTCATCAATGTGCTCCGGATCCCTTCATGTCTGCCGTTTGCTTTGAGGCCGCTCAAAAAAAAACGGAGAAGACAGCCAGAAAAAAAATATGAGAAACCGTGTTTGCAAGCTGAAATAAGCATATTCATTAAAAAGCGTCTTTTGGCTCCGTTATCTGCGTGCTTTCCACATTCCAGGTAGCAACCCATGTGGAAAAGAAATTAAGAGCCTCCGGCTTTTTGCTTTTAACTCTACACATGTTGGTAAATTCAAAACCTGCTCGCATTTGCATATCTAATTTCTCTCTCCATTGAATTATTTTGATCTTTTGCTCCAATAAAACCATTTGTTTTCCCTGTTCGCAAAGCTTTCTAATTTCTACGGCAGCATCACCGCAGGCCTGTTTTCTTTCTCGGCCGTGTGAGTTTGTGTTTTGCTGGGTTTAGACTGTGCTGGATATTTCCCAGGGGGCTGGATTGGTGCAGGTTTTCTTTTCTCTTAGTTGTGGCCTTTTTGTTGCTCGTCTGCAGCCTCGATGGGGTTTTATTGGAAATGACAAGGTCGCGGGGCGCAAGGATGGGGAATAACGAGCAATCAGCATTATAGAAACACACATGCAGGCTTTCGCTGGCCTTCGTTCTGGATGTTTTTTTTCACATTAATTTTCTCCACAGGGATTTTAAAACACTCTTCCAAAAGTACAAAACCAGCTCTGAGGTTAAGGATATTACAACATTTGATCTGAACCAATAGAGCAACTTTTTGTTAGTTAAAGACTGGTCTGCCCTATAGAGCACTGCAAATGATTAACTGAAATCAAAAATGACAGTGCAATTATATCAAACTAATATTTTATTATCACTTGAAGTTTAAAGCAACATATTCAAATAAATAAAAGTATTTTCATAAGTACAAAACCAGCTCTGAGGTTAAGGATATTACAACATTTGATCTGAACCAATAGAGCAACCTTTTGTTAGTTAAAGACTGGTCTGCCCTATAGAGCACTGCAAATGATTAACTGAAATCAAAAATGACAGTGCAATTATATCAAACTAATATTTTATTATCACTTAGGCAATACACTTGAAGTTTAAAGCAACATATTCAAATAAATAAAAGTATTTTCAATGTTTCATGGGAGTGGGTGCCAACTGATTGATTGATTAATTGATTGATTGATTGAGTTCCTCTTTCAAAGTTCCAAATAAAAAGAGAAAACAAAAGTAGGACAAGCACCTTTCATTTCTGATTTTTTATTTTGCTGTATTGCCATAGGCATTTCAATAGATATTAGCACATGACTACGCAATTAATTCATTGATAAATTTATTTTTGAAATTCCAGCCAAAATTAACTTGATTAACACTTCGGGATTTCATAGGTATTGTCACATAAGTACGTAATATATAACATGAATACACACACACACACACACACACACACACACACACACACACACACACACACACACACTTGTTTACTTTTTTAAATTTATTGAGTTCTTTTTGAAATTCCAGCTAAAATGACCACGATTAACAATTCAGGATTTCAATAGGTATTGTCTCATAATTATATAATATTTACAATTATATAATATATATTATGTATTTACTTTTTATTGATTTAAAGGGGTCATATGAGTTATATATCACAAACACACGCACACACACACACACACACACACACACACACACACACACACACACACACACACACACTTGTTTACTTTTTTAAATTTATTGAGTTCTTTTTGAAATTCCAGCAAAAATGACCACGATTAACATTTCAGGATTTCAATAGGTATTGTCTCATAATTATATAATATTTACAATTATATAATATATATTATGTATTTACTATTTATTGTTCTTTATGCACCAAGAGCTTGTAACACTTCAAAGAGAAAGGAAAAATTAAAATCGCATCATATGACCCCTTTAATTATTTTTTAAATTCCTTTCAAAATGAACTGGATTATTATTTAGCCATTCAGTCAAAGGTTCTTTAAAGAACCATCTCTTTCTTACCTTTTTGTAATCTGAAGACCCTTCTTTCGCCACAAAGAACATTTTGTGAAACAGAAAGGTTCTTCAGATGTTAAAGGTTCTTTATGGAACCATTTAGACAAAAAGGTTCTATGGCATCGTGAAGCACTTTTATTTTTAAGAGTGTACTGGATTCTCATCTCTCGCTCCAGGCCCTGTGATGGTTCATCTGGTCTCAGCGCTGCAGGAAACGCTGTGAGCGCTAAACTCTCAACACCAGCTACATAAACGCTCGTGCAATCAGTGACGGAGAGCTGGTTCAAGCATCTCAAACTAAAGCATCAATCTGCTGATCTCAAACTCTCCACTTCAGAGCTGCATGTGAATGAGAGTGTTTGCTGCTTGTCTGCATATAGCGTTCGGGAAAAGAGCCTCTTAGAGCCACCGATTGAGATGAATGAGAAAGGGCTTGTATTAAGAAAGCAAAGAATGTCAATTTTGATTTCTATCATTATCTGATCTCAAACTCTCCACTTCAGAGCTGCATGTGAATGAGAGTGTTTGCTGCTTGTCTGCATATAGCGTTCGGAAAAGAGCCTCTTAGAGCCACCGATTGAGATGAATGAGAAAGGGCTTGTATTAAGAAAGCAAAGAATGTCAATTTTGATTTCTATCATTACGAAGCTGTTAATGAATGAATGGCAATTAAGTTTGCAACCTGCATCCTGTTGAAACAAGTAAATGCAGTTCAGTCCCTGTGCAGCAGAGGGCGATATGATAGAGGGTGAAAAACTCATTTAAAGCATGCATTCTTTCTCTTATTTGATATACCTAACATTTAATCATCAAAAAAATAATCATCTGATTTAATCTCATTCTGCTGATTGAGTTTTCCTTCCTCTTTGTCGAGCAGAACCTTTTCAGACTAGCTGTTTTCTGACTTTTACTTCATCTAGCTTTGAGGTCATAAAATGAAACACATTTCACAGCAAAAAAACTCTGAAGATTCTGAGAGTCAACTCAACCGAAGCATCAAACTGCCTCTGAAGTTAGTAATGTTCATTTTATGCCTTTGTGAACTTTGAGACAATCTTATTTGCATGAAAGGTTTAGAAAATTATCCCTCCTTACTGTCCCGCAGTCTCTCTCCACCTTTGCTCTTCTGCACCTCATGCATCTGAAGAACTTTGTGCATTTTCTGATTTAAACTGACTTTATTTTCATTATGCATGTCTTAGGAGTGAATGGTGAGGTTTGCAGCTGCATCTCTCTCTGTTTCGAACCTTCAGCCGTTGCTTTACATCTGCGACTTTAAGTGAAGTGAATAGTGAACACAAACCCATCTCTGATCGGTCTGCACACAGAGAGTTAGAATCATCACAGATGTTATGTATCTTCACTGGCATCACATCTCTGATTATTTAACACATCTGTAGTTTGATTTGATTTAACTATAGCTTAAAATGCAAGCCACTGACTTGGCTACATTTTCTTTGTGCGTTTCTAAGTAATTCTAAAGCAAATTTAATGCCGACACAAAATGTACACCCAATCACAAAGAAAATTTACATTTTGCGATACATATTTTTTATCAACACATACACAGATCTCTTATACTTATTTTTAGATGTTTTTAACATAGCAGGGTCTATATCATTCTTAGAGTTTTATATGTATGCATTCTTATATCTCAATGGTCTTCTAAAAATCTTATTAAAATAAATATAAAAAATATTTCATTCTCATTAAATATTAAGGAATTTCTTGTTACAATCACAAAATGTAATGCATCTTGTAATGCATTCACCTGCATCATTAATATATATATATTTTGCATTTATGGTAATGAATATAGGCTATACTGTAAACATGCTTTTAACGCTTTAAAGATTTTTAGGGTATTTTTTGACTTTATTAATATAGGACGGTGTAGAAGTGACAGGAAGTGAAGTAGGGGGCGGGATCGGGATTCGAACTCGGGACGCCTCTAGCGCAACAGCGCTATATGTCAGCGCCATGATTTTAACATTTTGATTAAAAATGTATTTATTTTATATATTCTGTGTGCAACTTGCCATTTCTATGTAATTATATGTGGAATTTACTAAGTGATTTTTTTTCCCAAAGTAAATCCTACACTATTTTTGTCAGTGTACTGGAACGTGCTGAATTGTCTAAATGCCTCAAAAATTGCAATGGTCATAAAGAACGATCATTTCTAGACACAATGATTTATTTGTTCATTTTACTTTTTAAAAATAATTTTTGGATTTTATTAATTTATTTAAAACCAGCATGAATTCACATTATGACCTATACTGCCCCCCCCCCCATCGAAAAACAAACAAACAGTGAAATAGAAATTGTACAATTATTATTAAATAAATAATGCCAATTTATAATAAAAATATCTAATATTTGTAAATATAATTAATGTCAAATACCATTAGGAACTGGTCACAAAATGCCATACTATTATTATTTTACATTTACAGTAAGGAATATATAGACTGACTGTAAAACAAAAATTTAAATATGATCTTTATGCTTCAAATTTTCATGCTCAATTCACTGTTACTTGTAATTATTTCAAATTTACTAACAATTTCTGAGTGAAAATTATTGCAAATTAAATCCTGCATTTTTTTTTCAGTGCACAGTGAATGTGTTGAATAGTCATAAGTGTCACAATGAAGAAATCTTAAGGGTCCTAAAAGTCTTTCTTCATGCAAAATTTAAAAGGAGAAATGAAACATTCTGCTGTAAAAACATGTTAATTACTTTACTATACAGTAAAGATGTTTTTTTGTTTTTTTATATAATGTAATGACAAATGCAGCTGTAAAGTATACAATCACAAAATGTAATGCATCTTGTAATGCATTCACCTGCATCATTAATATATATATATATTTTGCATTTATGGTAATGAATATAGGCTATACTGTAAACATGCTTTTAACGCTTTAGAGATTTTTAGGGTATTTTTTGACTTTATTAATATAGGACGGTGTAGAAGTGACAGGAAGTGAAGTAGGGGGCGGGATCGGGATTCGAACTCGGGACGCCTCTAGCGCAACAGCGCTATATGTCAGCGCCATGATTTGAACATTTTGATTAAAAATGTATTTATTTTATATATTCTGTGTGTAACTTGCCATTTCTTTGTAATTATATGTGGAATTTACTAAGTGATTTTTTTTCCCAAAGTAAATCCTACACTATTTTTGTCAGTGTACGGGAACGTGCTGAATTGTCTAAATGCCTCAAAAATTGCAATGGTCATAAAGAACGATCCACTGTGAATATGATCTGCACATGTTCTTGACAGATTTGGTGAGATTCGCTCGTGCAGTGAGTGAACACAGTTAGCAGCTCCACATACTCCCACTGAAGGACACCCACACTGCGCTCTCTCTCTCTCTCTCTCTCTCTCTCTCTCCCTCTCTCTCTCTCTCTCTTCCTCTTTACCTCCCGCTTCTTCCTCAGTCAGTTAGTCAGTCAGAGGAACATCAGCACAGACAGCCGCTCCGACATCCAGCTGTCTGGACGCTGATTCATTTCACCACACACCAGCTCTGGGTGTAAACTCAGAAGGGGTGTTTGGGAAATTGAAAGGCGTCCTAACGGCCAACAAGGACTCCATCTTCAGAGAGGTATGGCTTTGCATATTCTACAGTGTGAGGGGGTTTTGTGTTGAAATTGAATTGAAGAGTTTCTTTGAAGTTTACAGGTGGAGTTATGGACCGTTTTTAGAGATGGATGCAAACAGCTGGACTTTTAATTAATGCTTCTCCATTGATTTTTGCCCATCAGTTATTCTTGATTTTCGTGATTTAGTCATTGGTTAGATTAATGCAGCTTCTTGTCTATTGATTTCTGTTTTTTCTCGACTAGATTGCTTGATCAAAGGCATTGCTGCATGCGACTCTATAGCTATAAGCTATAATTTTCTCTCTAAGAAAAATAATTCAAATTTTCTTAATGCGTATATGCAAATGAGTGGTTTGGAGAGGTACTGGTCACCATGTCAAGTGATAAATGAAAATGATAAATGAAAATTGCATGCAAGCCTAAATTTGTGACATGCGCTTCATTTAAAAATATTTTTTAAACAGTTTATCATTATTAAATGTTAAGTTTAAGTTAGCCCAAGTGTCGTTTTAATTGACAGTCTACATGGAATATTTGAACATTAAAAAATGCAACTGACCTTTGACCTGCAAAAATGTTGTTGTTTGGTGTATGTGGGAAATACAATTTATTGATATGGACAGACGCACAAGATTTGGGAGAGACAATATATACTATGTATAATACTGCATAAATATATGTTTCATAGTATCAAAAATATGAAAAATTGGATTTAGTGCAAACAGTAGTTTAAATGCATGTCTCTAATAATGTTGTAGTGCATACACATACACATAGTCATGTATTTGTGTGTATTTATCAACATGGTTAAGAATCCAAAAGCATACTGTATATAATTTTTGCCTTCTGCAAAAGGGGCTGACAGCTTTAAAACTAACATCACAAGAAACTCAATATAAAAACTACTCATTTCCAGATGAGCCTGTTTTCTATGATCATTGTTTTGCTTTCAGACATCAATTGAGTCAGGAAATTAAAAATTTTACAGGAAATTTATCAGCACTTTCCAGCTTCCAAGACACAGAAAAAGTGCTGACACCAATACGAGGCAAAACACCATTTCTGAAACACGTCAGGTTTCCGCAGATTACATACATTTTATGATGTGATGAGGTAGGAGACATCTCAAGAATGCCTTATATATAGCCCTGCTTGAATCTAACCATCATTAAAAATGAAACCAGCACAAAGCTGCTGCTCCTTCTGAGTGCATTAACCAAGTGCATATATACATTAACTGCGTCATGTGTTGGTTGCCTAATGTCTTCAAGTTAATATGAAATCAAATGGTCCTGTTTACTTTCTTAATACACATTCTCGGTCCTATTGTTAACGATTCATCACTGCAGGCTATTCAAAAGAAAGAAAAAAAGCTTGCTCCAGTATTAGAAAATCTGGTATTGTTATGGCAAACTCGCATTCAGATTTGCATAATTCTGGTGTGTACTCTACTATGGAAGACAGTTTCCACCACGGGCTAAAACAATAACCAAATAAAATAATTGCGGCTTTTTATCTCACACTTTGGATTTTTTTCTTGCAATTCTAAGACAAAAAAGTCGGAACTGTGAGATATAAACTTTGACATTTTTCTCAGAGTTCCGAGTTGACTTCTTGCAATTCGGAGTCTGGATTCTGAGATAAAAAAAAGTCCCAATTGTCTTTTTATTTTTTTCTTATCCCGTGGCAGAATGGCCTCCGGACAATCCAATCAATCGATGGATTAATTCAAGTCCCGCCCCCTTTCATACTGAATCCGTCATTTTATTTAAAAATACATCTTATTATCAAAATAAAATGGGTTGTGAATGATAATTCACGTTGATTTTAAAGGTGAAGTTTGTAATTTATAAACCAAACATTTGACCTCTAGATTCATCTGTGTGAGTGCAATCTTCTTAAAAGCGTTTTTATTTGTATTTCAATTCATTGGACAAAAACTATGTAGCCTATTTCGGGTCGCTTTGGAGCATTGTTTGAAGTGTGTAAATATATCACTCTCTTATTCAGTAACTACACCACTTCCACGTAAACATTTTTTTTTCTCTCTCTCTCTCTCTCTCTCTCTCTCTCTCTCTCTCTGTAAGAGGCGGCGCATCGTGCGCTCGCTCGTCTGTGCTGTGAGTTTGAGATGCGATCCTCATCTTCCTCACGCAGAGAGCTGAACCTGCTGACACTCTCCAGCACGCACTGCAGACGCGTTAACAGTTCGCGGCTTCTCTTCACTGAGACTCACAAAGGAAATATCTATCAGACACACGGAGACGCGCGCATCGCATCATTCCAGCGGACCGAACCGAAGCGGATCCGGATCGGGCAACAGGAGGATCTCAAACACAGCCCAAGTGGATGTTGCATCGCGCTTTCCTCGGTGCTGAAACGATCTGATCTGATCTGATCTCAGTCCGAATCATCATCATCGGCACAGGTCGGTTCCGATAGTTTTATTGTTCTCCCGCACGAATGCATTCATTGCACTTGTATGGGAAGGTGTTGCCTAGAGGTTGGAAACCTGAAAGAGTTGCTATATGAACGATGGTATACAAATACAATACTACAGACATCGTTTGAAAGAGATTGCATGTTGATTTATGATGCGATTTTAACAGGTGTCTAATATGGCATTTGACCACATTATGCATGGTAATGATGGTAAACTTTTTCTAAGGGTCACCAAGAGTGCTGACAGTCTGTGGAACGATTATTTTGTTGAATTTACCATTTGATTCAAGTATGGGTATTTCTAAAGTTCTCGTCTCAAAGCTGAAGATCTGCGTGAGTTTAAAAGGCATGAAATGTGAATCAGAACAGCAGGTGCGGCTCTAACTGGATTCTGTTTGTGCACAAATAATGTCACTTCTTCCATGATGAACACACGCTGAGATAAAGCAATTATGCATGTTTAAATGATTTTATTAGTGGAAGAAGCAGCTATACTGAAGGCTTGCCGTATAGGTCAACATGCGTGAGACACTTTAAACAAGTTGTCAAGTCATTCATTTGAGTTTTGTGCCATGAATGTGCTTCAGATGTACTCTGTAATTCCACATTATTTCTGACATTGATGTAGATGTGCAGAATTGAGCTGTTTTTAACTTTTAATGTCATGCAATACAGTTCAGAATCAGGTGGATTGAAATGCTGCATTTTGATATAGTTGAAAAATTCAGACTCTGTGATTAAATTCTTGTATTTTGAGGTCAGAGATTGACTTCACGTCGTTCCAGTGACTTTCTTTCTTGTGTGAAACACAAAAGGAGATATTTTGAAGTTGGTAACCAAATGGTTTTGGATCCCGTTGACTTCCATAGCATGAACAAAAAATACTATGGAAGTCAATGGGATGAGAAACAGTTTTTTCTCCAAAATATCTGAATTGCAGTGTTTTGATATAGTCTAAAATCTCAGACTCAAATGAAGTTCTTATATTTTGAGGTCAGATCTTGACAACACTTTGAAGCTTTTGATTTATAAAACTCATCCCAGTTTCTGGTTTCTCCATGACACGTGCCCTTCGTTCTCTTTGTCATTTTTCTCCTAATTTCTGAACGCGTCACATTAATTCAAGGATACTTTGATTTACATTGCAAAGCCGAGCTTGCGCTGTATAAAAGTGACAGTCGTGACATCGGTGTGAGAAACATGACAAATGATGCTGTCAGGCTCCGTCGGTGGTCAGTCAGGTCGCTATCTGTCCTTCTCTGACGAGGCTGTAATTTATATTCAGACTTTGAAAATGCTCCTGTCAGGACTATATATCATGTATCCAGAATGAAAGAAAAATCAGCAAAACCAGCAGCATCTGTCATTGAACTGGAAAGAGCGAGTGCATGTGTAAAATACATTGCTCAGAGGTTTCACTTTAATGCCTCCAGAGACTTAATGAAGTTCACACTTTTGTGTCAGTTTCTCCTAAAACGCATTTGGAGATGTAAAAATAGCACCAAATGTAGCTGTAGATTTCCTGGGAAACCACATACTAGCTCAAAAACTTATTTAACTAATTATATTATTATAACTAATAATGTGATATGCAGCTCAGGTCATCATTTGGTCTTTGAATTCATATTGAGATCTTTAATTTTTGATTGCAGACATTAGTATCTTGGTAAATTTCATAATTTGAGACATTGCTGAGATCTCTATGGAAGCTTGTTTCCAATTCAGGATAAAAAAAGATCATTGCGGCTTATCTCACAATTCTGAGTTTAAATGTCACAATTCAGAATTGCAAGGTTTAAAATTAGAATTGCAAGATTTAAACTTGCAATTGTGTGGGTAAAAAGCAGAATTGTGAGGAAAAAAGTCAGAATTGCAAGGTATAAGGTCAAAAGTCAGATTTTCGAGATATAAACTCAGAATTGTGGGGAAAAAGTCTGAATTTTGAGATATAAAGTCAGAATTGCGAGATGTAAACTCAAAATTTGTGAGAAAAAAGTCAGAATTGCAAGATATAAATCAATATTTGTGAGAAATAATTCTGAGTTTCAAGATATGAAGTCAGAATTGCGAGATGTAAACTCAGAATTGTGAGGTATTAAGTCAGAATTGTGAGGAAAAGACATAATTGCAAGATAAAAGGTCAACATTTTGAGATATAATCAGAATTGTGAGGAAAAAAGTCAGATTTGCAAGATACAAGCTAAAAATAATGAGTTATAAATCAGAATTGCGAGATTTAAACTCAAAACTGTGATAAAAAAGTCAGAATTGCGAGAAAAAAATTCTGAATTTCGGAGATATGAAGTCAGAATTGCGAGATGTAAACTCAGAATTGTGAGGAAAAAACAATTGCAAGATAAAAGGTAAAAATTGTGAAATATAAAGTCAGAATTGTGAGATATAAACCCTGAATTGTTAGAAAAAAAGTCAGAATTGCAAGGTTTAAAATTAGAATTGCAAGATTTAAACTTGCAATTGTGTGGGTAAAAGGCAGAATTGTGAGGAAAAAAGTCAGAATGGCAAGATATAAGGTCAAAAGTCAGATTTTCGAGATATAAACTCAGAATTGTGGGGAAAAAGTCTGAATTTTGAGATATAAAGTCAGAATTGCGAGATGTAAACTCAAAATTGTGAGAAAAAAAATCAGAATTGCAAGATATAAATCAATATTTGTGAGAAATAATTCTGAGTTTCAAGATATGAAGTCAGAATTGCGAGATGGGAACTCAGAATTGTGAGGAAAAAACAATTGCAAGATAAAAGGTAAAAATTGTGAAATATAAAGTCAGAATTGTGAGATATAAACCCTGAATTGTTAGAAAAAAGTCAGAATTGCAAGATATAAAGTCAAAATTGTGAGATATTAAGTCAGAGTTGCAAGATATAAACTCAGAATTGTCAGAATTACAAGATATAATGACAAAAGTGTGAGATATAAAGTCAGAATTGCAAGATAAAAAGTAGGAATTGCAAGATGTAAATTCGCAATTCTGAGAAAAATAGTCAGAATTGCAAGAATTCTGAGAAAAACTGAGAAGAATTGAGAGATGTAAACTTTTGTGGGAAAAAATTGTGGGATAAAAAGTCACAATTACCTTTTATAATTTTTTAATCCCATGACAGAAACTGGCTTCCATAGATCTCTTGTGAAACATCCTAACGTCTCAATCCACATTGTCTCTGTTTGTGTCTTGTCTGGCGTGTTTGTTAGCGGCAGTGGCTCTGCTCTGCTAGCGGGAGGTGGGCTGCTGTACCGCGGGGTCTGACGCACACGGGCTACGCTGTCAGGGTGCGTGTGTTAGTGCGGAGAGCCTCAGTGCTGGCGTGATACCAGCAGGCAGGAACATACAGTCACACTCCAGATGGCTCCGCCGTCCGCCGCATTCCCACAGACCTGAGGAGAGATCCGCTCCAGACTCCGCGGGAGAGCCGAGGAGAGCTGAATACAGAGAGTTTGTGAGGAACCACGTGACGGAAGGATGACAACATGCATGTGAACATGCACAATGCACAAGTGTTTATATCTGTGTGCAATGGGAATCTTAAAGGTACAGTCCACTCAAATGTGAAAATTCTATCATTTACACAGCAAAAATCTGTACTTTTGTCTTGTTATCCAGTAAAAATATCTAAACATCTTTAAATCAGCATGCATAAATGACTTAAGATATTATATAAGAGAAGAACGTTCAGAAATTAAGCACATTTATGATAATAAATAATAATAAAAATAATCTTATTTTCCTTTTGAATCAAGTTTATTTTTTGACTGCACTGACAGATTTCTCGCAAAAACTTTTTTTTGTAATTTTGCTTCTTAGATAAATGTATTCTGATTTAAGAATGTTTAGATATTTGTATTGGAAAACAAGATAAAATTACTAAGCAAGAAAATATTATCTTTTGCATTGTACTTGGCCTTATGTCGTTTCAAACCTGTATGACTTACTTAATTGTGTGAAACACAAATGGGATATTTTGAAGAATTTTTAACAAAAAAAATAAATACTACGGAAGTCAATTCCCATTGCAACGGTTCTTTCTTCAAAATATTTTCTGGAAAACATTCCAAACATACAGGTTTGGAATGACATGAGGGTCAATAAATGAGCAGATTTTTCATTTTTGGGTGCACTATCCCTTTAAATAATGCACATTTGTATAGATTCCAGTTACTTTGATTAAAACGAGGCAACTACAGTCCTTCCAGTGTTGTTGTTTACATTGGCATTGATTGTCTAGATTGTTCACGTGTGCATATGGTTGTGTCTATGTGTGTTTCTTTGTTGCATAATCTGGATTTCTTTAGTTAAATATGGGAGCAATCAGTCTTGTATTCACGTATTGATTTTCAATAGGAATTTATATTCACTTTCCTCAGTGTGGCGTATTGCCCTAAATTTGAGTTTAATCAAGATGAAAGACAACTTTAATAAGGTTTGATAGTCAAATTTGCACCGACGAGACGGGCGCTTGGCCCGTGTGCATTACTGAGCTGAATGAGAATGGCAGAGAGCGAGCGAGAGTATCTTCAGATGTGATTCTGGAAGGAGGCCTGGGCTTTCAGCTGAAAAGCTTCTTATTTCTATCTGGGTCCTTTTCAGCTCAACAAAAAGCTATTAAACATTTAGATAAAGAGAATGGACCTGCCTCTTCAGTTCACTATAGGGATATGAAATCATTTTGCGCTTTCATGGCGTGTTTGTGCTGCGGTATCGGCTCAGATTCTGCATGCAGTGGCATTTCACACCTCGTTTATTTTTGGTGTTAACAAATAACAGTATATTTTCTGGAATCTGTTTCTGGTATGAATACCTGTCTAGACTGCTCTTTGCTGTTCAGAATGTCTCTATTTGCAGTCAGATATCATAAAACCTGACTCAGAAATCTCTCAGTGCAATAATCCACGAGTAGTTTTACATTATAAAGATTGTACAAATAGTTATGATTAACTTGATGCAATCAAGATGATTAATAATTATAGATTTTTGTGTTTGCATGTGCAGTGCATTAGTCTAACTTAGACCATTTTTGCTTCATTTACGCATTTATCCAGTGACTTGGAATAGAGGAGCATAAGCAATTTGTCACAGAATTATAGAATTAAACTCATGCATTTTACTGTTGCTCAACAGTTTCAAATTTAGTTCTTTAAAGCAGCTTCACAGTAATAGAACAGGAAAATATAGTGTTAATGATGCAAACCTCATCAAATATGAGACCGATTCAAATTCTAAAAAGACAATAGTGTTATTATTCTGTTCAGTGTTGGTTCAGTTCAGATCAATAACTGTGTAAAGTTCAATTATGAAACAAAGTCATTTCCACTATAAGCAGAAGAAATTAGTGTCGTTATTCAGCTCAGTTTAGTTCCGTGTTGATTCAGTTCCGTTCAATAAGTGTTGATGTTGCATAATTCATCAGTTACAAAATGAATTTGATTCAGCTATATGCGTCTCTACAGAAGCCAATAGTTTCATTATTCATATCAGTTCAGAGTTGATTCAGTTCAGTTCAATAACTAAAGTTCATCAATCACGAAATGATTCAGCTAAGCATCTCTACAGAAGACGATAGTGTCATTATTCAGCTCAGTTCAGTTGATTCATTTGATTCAATTGAGTTAAGTAACTGTGTAAAGTTAATAAATTATGAAACAAATGGAAATCAGCTGCAAAGCATCTCTACAGAAGACAATTGTGTGATTATTCAGCTCAGTTCAGTTCAGAGTTGATTCAGTTCAGTTCAGTAAGTGTAAAGTTAATCAATTATAAAGCAATTTAGCTATACATATCTCTACAGATGGCAATAGTGTCATTATTCAGCTTAATTAAGTTCAGTGTTGATTCACTTCAGTTCAATAAAGTTAATTAATTATGAAATGATTCAGCTATGAATATCACTACAGACGGCAATTATCAGCTCAGAGTCAATTTGGCTTCGTTCAGTAACAGTAAAGTTCATTAATTATGAAACGATTCAGCTATAAGCATCTCTACCAAAGATTATAGTGTCAATTCAGCTCACTTCAGCTGAATGTTGACTCAGTCAATTTAGTTGAATGTTGTTTCAGTTCAGTTCAATAACAGTGTTGCAAAATCCATCAGTTATGAAACCAATTCGATTTATCTATAAAGTAGCACTACAGAAGACAACAGTATCATTATTCAGCTCAATTCACTTCAAGTTTCTCATCTGATAGAGTCGATGCAGTCAAAAGCCGTTTTTAGAGCTTATATCAGTTGTAGAGAGTTGTGATGTCCTCTGAGGGTTCAGTACTGGTGTTTGGTGTGAGGTCCAGGTGTGCCGCAGACAGAGGGACGTGCGTGTGACACATACAAGGCTTCTGCTGTGGAAAGAGCCACCGGAGAGCAGCAGCACAGCGCAGCATGACAAACACACTTCAAAGAAACATCCTCCCTCCCGTCACACAGAAAGAGAGAGGAGGAAGATGAGTGGAGAAGCAGCAGAGCAGCACAGGGTTTGTTCTAATCCAGCACAGCTGTTGTGTTTGTGTACAATCTCCACTCTGATCACAATGAATTATTTCTCTGCCGGCTATAAATACACTCTGCCTTAAATGAGTCCACGTTTCAGGCCTGGAATCTCTGCGCGGCTCTTCATGAGCTCATCGCGAGTCAGATAACCCTCCCACTCAGATCAACGTAACTGAATCAACAGATATAACGGCCCTTCAGAGTCTATAGAGCGAGCATTAGAGCTTCTACAGCAACACCACATCTGTGCTGTAATGGAAAGAAAATGTACTAAAATTGCATTTTGTGCAACCAGTGGAAAAAGTGCTTTACTAGGGTGTATAATAAGATTGAATTATTTATTATTCTCTTTGAAATCATGGTTGCGCTTATCAAATAACCCAACATCATCTATGATAAGATTTCTATAAAAATTATATTTATATTATTTAATTGTATTTGTAATTTAATTTCAAATTTTATGTATTTGTATTTTTGTAAATTGTATTTTAGATTTAAAATATTTATATATTTCTATTATTTATTTAATTTTATATTTTTATTTATATTTTTTGTAAATTTATTTTAGATTTAAAATAGGACTTATTTTGTAATATATTTGTTTATTTAATTTATTTTTATTATGTAATTATTATTATATTGTTTGCACATCGTATTTCAGATGTTTGATTTTGTATAAAGGTGTTTATGCACCAGCTGTTTGCATTTTGTTAATTTTTGTATTGAAGGACTGCTCTGTTGGAAATTTTGGAGGCAACATTTCAATAATAATAATAAAATCTATCTATCTATCTATCTATCTATCTATTTATAACAGTGCTTTCTGGTCCTCGAATCTGATTGGCTGAGAGGAGTGCGATATTCTAGTAATAACAGAGCTCCAACCATTTCTCCATTTGTATCACTCCACTTGTTGTATTTCTCACAGCCAGTGTCATGGCAGATTCCCAAATCCACTATCATTTTATAAATAATACTGTTTTTGTGTAGTTTATTTTGTTAGAGTTTTTGGCAAGAATGTACTTGTTTAGAGTTCAAATATGCAGGTTGTTAATAAAGATAACATCTTTTTGAAAATTTGCTTCAACGTTTTCGGAGAAGTGAGCAGACGCACCTCAGCGCTCGTGAACCAAGAGCAGACTTACCTCAGCCAGATCTTCTGGAATTTTAAACATGAGCTATATTTCGCTTTGGGTAAATCTAATGAGCAGTCTTTGGTCTCATTAATCTATTATTAGTTCCAGAGCAAATAGTTTTAGTTGAGGGCAAAATCTCATCATGTTATATTTTATATAAATGTAATGCTGTATATCAGAGCTATGCCTTTGTACTTTTGACTGAATTGCCTATCAACTTTTATAAATAATATTTTATATAAATAATAGTAATATTTAATTATAGTATTAAGAAGGGCTGTGCAAAAAATCGAATGCGATTTTTCATGCGCATCTCATCAGTAAAGCCACTTCTGGTGATTAGTAGTAAATCTCCAGCACGTGCTTTCAGATGGAGCGGCATCTACTACACAGAGCCGTAGTTCACTGACAAGCTACACAAAATCGCGTTCAAAATCGGCAATGAATCGCCTGCGAGTTTGAATGCGATTTTGTGTAGCTTGTCAGTGAACTACGCGATTTTTTGCCCAGACCTAGTATTAAGAATTCAGAAGGTGAGTGTGAGTGGTTATTTTTAATTTCACAACACCTTGTAAGACGCAGCCAACAAATGTCATCATAAATCACCCTTAACAGATGAAAGGATAGTACGACAAAGATACCGCTTATGTGTTATTGTGAATATGAGATTGAGCTGAAGAATGAATGCTGTTATCAGATGCAGCTAATCACACTCGCTCAGTCCATCCCTCTCTCATAATACTCTACTCTGCATAATACTAATGAGCTTTAAATACAGTAATACAATATGTTTTCAATGAAGCCACTCAACTTTCCTTCCCTATGCTAGTTCTAAAGTGATGTTTTGGAATTAGTAACGGAGGCTTGGGCTCAGCTGTTAAACTGTCAAACTGAGATTTGAATCCGTGGCGGAAGGAAGTAGTTTGCACCACTGTGTTTCCCGAACAAACCCAAATTTGATACCTCACCTAACATGGGTAAAAGCGTGTGCAAATCTCTCGTTTGGGTGTCGTAGACGCATCCGAGGCTCTGCAACACGAGGCGTTTGATTTCAGTGCCGTTCCTGACAGCTTGTCTAGGCTTCGACCGCTCTTGGGAGGAAAATCTCCCCCCTGCATCACCTTTAATGAGGATAAAAGGTCAGAGCTTAATTATTCATCTGGGATGTCAGACAATCCCCCAAAGACTGAAGTTTAGAGCCGGCAGCGCTGAATAATGCATGAAGCATCTCCTCTCGCCTTCAAACAGTTTGTTTGCTTGTTTTCTGCTGGAGATCTGGTCACACTGACCGTCAGAACTCACTCTGACCTCTGCTGTCACTCCCTGATCGAGCTTCAAGAAAACACCTGAGAAAACTGGCACAAATTCCTGCCAGTGTTTATTTGAAGCACGTGGAGCCATTAAGAGGCGCGCGGGAGGAATCCGCTCTGCTGCACTGAACACTCACTCCGCTGAGGTAAAGCTGCTTTGTTCAGCTTTAGGAGTGTTTGTGTTGGCAGAGGAGACGGCAGGAGATATCGCTGCTATTAGCATGTATTAAAGGGAAGAATAACGTAATGTGATACGCTCGGAAAAGGATTAGAGCGAGAGAACGGGGAGAGGGAGTGTGGGAGAGTGCAGGAAGAATACGCCACCAACGCACTGCGCTACCTGTCACTCAGCACACCGTAACCAATGAGTGGATGAGGAGAGGGGGCGGGCCTTACCAGGGTGGGAAGTATGCGTATGCTATTTCCAACTTTGTTGTCTTTGTTCATGGGCGCAATTGGTTTTTGAGCTAATGATCTAAATTATCTGACAACTGTTCAGAAGTCTGGGGTCAGATTTGGGGACAGTAAAGACACTTATAATGTTACAAAAGATTTTTGTTTCAAATAAATGCTGTCCTTTTGAACTTTCTATTCATCAAAGATTTCTGAAAAAAGGGTCTCACGGTTTTCACAAAAATTTTGAAACAGTGCAACATTTTTTCATAAAAATTTGTACAAAAATTATGAAGCAGTGTTGAAAAGCTTTTCAACATTTATAAAAAATAAAATAATCTTAATTTAAACAAATAATCTAAAATAAGATTTATTTTAAAAAGAATATTTTGTGATATGTTTAATTTTATATTTTTACATTTAATTAAATTTTTTTTGTATATTATTTATTATTATTGTTATATTTACTATAATGAAATATTGGTGATTATGTTATTAAAATAATATTTTAATATATTTAATTATATTTATTTATTTATATTTTTGTATATATTTATTATTATAAAATTCACTGTAATGAAATGTTGGTGATTATATGTTATTAAAATAATATTTTTTATAATGTTAGTTTATTAAAAATATAAATAAAGTTAATTTATAATTTAATTCTATTTATTTATTTTTTTACATATATTTATTTTTGGAATTATTGATGAAATATTGCTGATAATAAGTTGTTATTAAAAACATGTTTTTTTTTACATATTTAATTTTAAGTTTATTAATTTATGGTTATTTTTAATATTATTTATGGTAACATCTATTTATTTAGCATATTTGAATATGGAAATGCAAAAGCGATTTGAGAGTTTCTGCACAGGGGAAAACTTTGAGGAACAAAACTAAATATAAGACTTTCAGAGGACCACTCAGAAACTTCTCTCTCTCTTCTAATCTTATTTCAAGAGCTCACAGAGAAGAGTTTGGGCTTCTTATAAACTATTCTAAAGAATAATGTTGTTTTTTTGTGTGCTGACATTGATATGAGAAGTACAGAGCAATGAAAACGCACAGTTACTTATCGAGCTATGAGTTTATTGTGTTGTGCTCAGATGATACAGATGTTTATTTGGTACCATTAAAATTGGAAAAATGACACGGAAAATGAGAGATTAGTTTCCACGCGGTGTTTAATGAGGTTACTGTGTGGTTTTGCATCGTCAGGACTTCTGAGGGAGATAATGCCCTTATTTTCCCGGTGTGAAGTCGCCCTGCACGCATTTACTGACAACACTCATTCATCTTCTCACAGGCAGAGAGCATAAGTGTGTGTGTGTGTGTGAGACAGCGCACATCTGATCTTTCTGTCTCTGTGCTAACCAGGAAAAGCCAGGAGCGTTTCGAAGCGAATCCAGTGATCTGAGAGCAGTTTGTGTCCATCAGGGGAATCCAGACGTGACCGCAGGTGAGGAAGGTCACGGCCGCAGCGTCTCAAAATATGGTGGAAAAATGCATCCTTCCTCACGGCTGGGCTCTTCAAACTGTAACTCTATCTGCGGCGGCAGCACCTGGTGATCAATTAGCGCTCGCTGTCGCACTTAACTTAATTACAATCATTCATTATGGCCTAGCGAGGCTCTGATCAGATGGCGAACTATAGCTGTGACACTTTGGCAGCGGGCAGGCTATTTTTATTCGGAAATATTGAGTGAGGATTTTTCACAATACACCTTGAACTAGTTTTAATTAAAATTATTTTTAGTTTATTTTTAGTTTATGTTTTGCTAATTTTGTTTCTGTCTAACAAAGTCAATTTAGCTGGTAGATACATCATGCAGTCTGTCTGGAGTGATATGAAGAAACAGAACAAACTGAGACAGACTTAAATCCAGAAGAACTGTGGCAACGTCTCCAAGATGCTTCAAGAAACCTACCTGCAAAGCTACCTGAAAAACTATGCGCAAGTGCACCGAGGGCAAAAGCTGCTTTAAACACAAACGATGCTCACACCAAATGTTGATTTAATTTAGTTAATAGAATTTAATGAAGAAAAAAAAATTCTATTTATGACATTATTTTTGACAGCATCCTCATTTTACAGAATTTTTACACAAGTGCATAAAACTTTTAACAGTACTGTAGCTTTGCAGGTAGGTTTCTTGAAGCATCTTGGAGATGTTGCCACAGTTCTTGTTTGGAAATGTAAACTGATATTTACTACTGACACACTACAGCAAAAGATGATATACTGAATATATATATAAAGAAATAACTGACTTAAAACCATTTTGTAGCTGCTGAAATTGCTTGTGTTCTTATAATTTTCCCCACCACTGTATGTTAATGATAACGACACTGCTCCATTGTTGACTTTTCTAAAGTATAGCAAGCAGCTACAAATATTTCATTTTTATAGCAGGTGTTTTACTAGTGAGCTTTTGTGATAATTTCCTTGCTCCAGCCATTGTATCATAGACTGATCAGAGGGTTTCTGACCGTTAATGTGTGATGGCATGAATATGGGACTTTTTGGTTTTTTTTTTTTAGTTTCATGAATCATTCTCCTCTCCGAAAGTGGCCCAGACTCCCTTTAGCAGGTGGGTGATGTTCCAACTGAACGCCACATCAGATCTCATCACACCGATGTGTGTGTTCAGCATGTGAGAGAGACTGACATTTCCTCCTCCTCTGCTCACCAAGGCTGCATTTATTTAATGGAAATTACAGTAAAAAGAGTGAAATATTATTACAACTTAAAATAACTGTTTTCTATGCGAATATCTGTTCAAATGTAATTTATTGCTGTAATGCGCAGCTGAATTTTCAGCATCATTCCTCCAGTTTTCAGTGTCACATGATCCTTCAGAAATCATTCTAATATCCTGATTTGCTGCTCAAGAAACATTCTTATTATTATTATGTTGAAGACAGTTGTGCTGCTTCATATTTTGATGGAAATTAAATTTTTTCTTTGATTCTTTAATGAATAGAAAGTTCAAAAGAACAGCATTTATTTGAATCTTTTGTTACATTATAAATGTCTTTACTGTCACTTTTGATTGATTTAAAGGAGACATATTATGCCTCTTTTTACAATATGTAATATAAGTCTTAGGTGTCCCCAGAATGTATCTGTGAAGCTTCAGCTTAAAATACTCCACAGATCATTTATATCATTTTGAAAATGCCTATTTTGAGTGGAAGCAGAAACACACTGTTTTTGGGCATGTCTCTTTAAATGCAAATTAACTGCTGCTCCCCGCCCCCTTTTCTAGAATAGAGCTGCGCCATTACAGCTCATACCTTCTAAAAACATCTGTTTTGGTTCTGATTATCATGTTTATCGCGCTGAAATCATGCGTTGTAATGCATCATTGATCAAATTTTGGTTGAACTTTTGGAAGATGGTTATGAATTACCTATGAATTATATTTGATAACATTCATAAATTGTAATTGGAGAGTTTTATGTCGTGGCTGTTTCTCAGGTGTTTATTGCCGTCAGTAATGTGATGTGGATGATTATGGTTAGAGATCTGGCTCACATAAGCAGAACAAATGGCTGTGTTGATTTCTCATGCTGTTCATCAGCAAACGCTGCTAAATGTTCCTGTAAGAATGAAGTTTTTCAGACTTTCGACTTCTCCATAAACAGCCGCCCACAGCATCAAGACAGCCATATTTGCATAAGCAAGTACAGATCACACAGCTAACAGGGAACATTCTCACAACTTTCACTAACATTATATAAATGCTACAAAAACGTACAAATGCGTTCTTAAAGTCTGAGATATGCTTTCATAATGTTGAGAGAAAACATTCTTACGGTGTTATTTGTACTTAATCAACATTCTAAGAAATATTTTGGTAACCTTTAAATAACGTTATAACTGCAACAAGTGAACTGGACGTTTCAACATTCTTAGAATATTACAAATAAATTGTTAAATAACGTTGTATTTCGGATGAAAGTAAAATGAATAGAATGTTGTAAGAAACGTTTTTGTAATGTTTAAAAATAAATATTCAAATACCATTACATTTTGGGTGAAAATAAAGTTAGTAGAACGTTGTAAGATTTTTTTTGTTTGTAACCTCTAAATATTAAAACCACAACAAGATGTTTAAAGTTTTAGAAACATTTCAAAACAATGTTCCCTCAGTGTTTTTATAGCCTGAATTTGTTGCCTGATCAGATGTTCCACAGCTTTTCTCCAGGACTCGGCCTGGTTTGTATTTAATGTTGTTGACCACAGCATTCATATTCAACACACCATTATTTTCATTACCTGAAAGCATTAAGTAATGGCCGTTCAATACTCAAGGTCATTGTACATTTAGTTAATGATCTGTAGACCACAAAAACGAGATGGACATTGCGAGGTCACACAGTCTCGCCCATTTGAGTAATTATTAAAAGGTTCAATATTCCCACATTATCGCTGAGAGGTTTGCTAAGCTGATTTATACACTAGGCACTTTAGTTTTCAGTGAAAAAGTGGTGAAGCCTTCTGATTGGATAGCTGTCCTGTCCATACACTCTAAAAAATGCTGGGTTGTTTCAACCCAACTTTGGGTCAAATATGGACTAGCCCAACTTTTGGGTTAAAAATTGATTGAATGTAAAAATTTAACCCAACGGTTGGGTTAGTCCATATTTGACCCAAAGTTGGGTTGAAACAACCCAGCATTTTTTAGAGTGTACCCTTTGAAGACTGTGAGTGGTGTTCTTTATCCTTCAATGTGTATTTGACCTATTGCATATTATTCTCATTGCATGTCTCTGTGGTTGCAAGTGTGTTTGGTTCAGTGTTGAGTGTTGTAGCAGGTTGAGGTCTGCTGTGAATCATGTGTTTGGTTGCGAGCAGCTGCTGCGGTTGGATGATGGGCAGAAGCTGCTCTTTCCTGACAGCTGCAAGTGTTTCGCTGACTCTGACATCAGGCGGTTTTGACGTGGGTTTCTCTCAGGTGTCTGGTCCACTTTCGACGGGTCTTGCGGTGTAAAGTCAAACTTAATTCCACATCTGGCCGCTGAGGTTTGGATCAAATCTCCGACTGGGATTGGTTGGTGATCGGCAGCACAGTGTCATACTGTAGTAAATGCTTTATATTTTTTATATTTGACTTCAGGATGCCCTTATTGACCAATCACAATAAAGGATTCCAAATTTCCTTATAATAATCAGCTTTAATCATTAAATAAAAGTGATTAATAATTGAATTGATCATTTTAATCATTAATTATTTTACATTTAAATTTGTTCGTTAAATAATTGATGTGTGAGTGTGTGTGATTGTAGGATGCCCAATAAAATACTCAAAATTCCTATATAGTAATCGGTTTGAATAATAAATGAATATAAATTATTCATAATTATATTTTTCATTTTGTAAATTAATAATCGTTCTTGTTTTTAATTAAATGTTTAATTTGAATTCGTTTGATTTACTCACCATGGGCAGTTTATCTAGTTGTTGTGTATACGTTATATAATATTTAAGTTTTTAATCTATGAATTTTACAAATATTTGACTGCAGGATGCACTTATTGATCAATCGCAACAACATTCCCCAGATTTCCATATAAATTCCAAAATTATTCCTCGATTCATTAATAAAAAAAAGAAAAATAATTAAGAATTGTATCATTTTATGATTTTTTTAATTTTAATTTATAAATTAGTATATATTATAAGTTGTTTTTAATTCATGTTATTTTACTTGCCAATGGTAGTTTGTATACTTGTTGTGTGTACATTTTATATTTTATTTATTTTATTCAATTTAGTAAATTTACAAATATTTGATTGTAGGATGGCCTTATTGACCAATCTCAATAACATACTTCAAATTTCCATATAAATTCCAAATTTCAACATAATAATCAGTTTTATTCCTTAATTAATCAATACAAATTAACACTAATTTTATCATTAACTGTTTTAAATTGTGATTTATCAATTAAATACTAAATACATTTTATTTGAATTCATTTCATTTTACTCGCCAAGGGCTGTTTGTATACATGTTGTGTACGTAAGACCTTTTCTTCCTTCTCAGTGGACATTTCTCTTGTCCATGATAAACTGAAAGATCTTCAATGATCCCAAACACATCAGCAGCGGCCAGAGAAACCCGTTACTCGCACAGGAACAGACCTTGATGTAGCTAGAAATAATTCATCGGGAGAAGACACTCAGGGAGATGCAGGATTTTTACGTGGATCAGAGACTATCAATATTTCATCATGCAGCGAGTCTGTGTGTTTCTAAAATGCTGTTGGCCGGCTTCGGCTGAGGTTTGCGCTCAAGGTTGCAGGTATTCAGCGTCTGGATCTGCATCACGACTCGACGACACACGTTTCATAAACACTTGCTGGCCTTCAGCTGGAGGAGGTTTTGTTTGTCGTGAGGATGTACAGACCGTTAGCGTGTGGAATAGAGACAGGCCTTTATCTGAAGATAAAAACTACAGTCGAAGAGTATAAACCACTGAGAACCACAAGCCAGGCCAGATATTACATATTAAAATCAGCACTCTCTTCCATTACAATCAAGAGTCCGGAGTTTTGCGACCTTAGAGAGCGGGATGGATTGTAGCGTGATAGAAGACTAGTTAGGCACACAGGAGCTAGACCGTTAAGGGCCTTAAAAGTATATTTTGTAACTGATATGGAATGTAATAGGTATCCAATGCAGAGATCGTAAAATTGGGGAAATATGATCATATTTTCTTGACCTGGTAAGGACTCTAGCAGCTGTCGTGAATGCATGAACTAGCTTTTCTGACCTGAATATTTTTTATGAGGTTGAGTCTTTCGAAGGAAAATTATATTATTCAATATTGCTTCATGTTATATAAGCTGTTTGTCCATAAATTGCTTGGCAGAAATAATAATGCAAAAAATAAGACAGTTGTTGTCATCCAGTAAGAATACAGAGTTATGAAATAAATGTGAAGCTGTTTGGATCAGGACCATAAAATATTGTGCATAAAACTGGCGACCTTTAACCTGCAGTTGACCTTTGATCTGCTGGTGGCCTTGACCTGGACGTCTGTGACATTTACAAATGCAAATTGATTTGTAACAAATATAGATTTTGCCACTCTTCTGTACCAGAGCAAATATCACAGCTACAAATCATCGATCACTTATGCACAGCGAATTATTGCATCGTTTAAAATTCAGTTTTGTCATGCAAAGAGCGAGAGGGAACATAAGTGCGCTGTGGCCTGGGTTTTGAATTAATTTTAATTAAATGCGTTAAGTTACCAAGTGAAGACAGAAGCCAGTTATCTGGAGTTTTGCATATGAATATTTCATGCCCTTATATTAGGATTGGAACGAGGATCCTCGCGCCGGCTGATGGCAGGAGATGCTCTTTGACGGATGAGTCTGGCAGCAGACCAGCGGATTGTAATTCAGAAATCCCCTCCTGGCCGTGCCAGATCTGATCCCGCGCCACCGCCACTCCAGATTTATGGAGCCTATTTATAACAAACTGGAAACGTCGCCTTGCTGCCAACTTTACAATCTCTCTGAAAGCAAGCAACAGGCCAGACAGAGCCACGACAGCCGGTCGCTAATTTATATGAAAATGTACAATTTGATTTGTCTAATTTCATTTCGGAGGGAAGGGACAGGTGGATTCTGTCTCGCTGATGAATGCAGCTTGGTAATTAATAATTCATTTGCTTTCAGGCCTGTAGCGTTTTTGGGAGGTTTGGTATCTTGTGATTCCTCATTTCACTCATTCTAGTGTCACTGAGATACTATTATAGTTTTGAATTAGTTTAGATTTTTATATTTTATTTTAACTTTAATTAAAGTTTTAGTAATTTTGTTGTGAGATTTTGCATTTGAGTAGATTATATATATATATTTTTTTGTAAATATGTCTATGTAGTTTTTATTTTTTCCATTTTAGTTTGGTAGTTAGTTTGGTATATCAAGTTAAACTAAATAAAAATGACAAATGTTCCACTGGCACCTAGCTGAAATAAAATAAGTATATATATTTAATATAAATATTATAATTATAATTATATAGTATAGTATATTTACATAAATATAAAATTATGTAGTATATCATTTTATCTATATATTTTATTTTATTTCAGTTAATGTTTATTTTATTTCAAGTTACAATATTAAGTTTGGTAACTTGTGATTCATGTCAGCCATGTGTCTGTGTTATTTTAGTGTCATTGAGATTATATTATAGATTTTATTAATATTTTAAATTAGTTTTCATTTTATAATTCAGTATTTTGAATTATTTTTCATTGGCATTTTCTGCTTTTATTTAAATTGTAGTTAAAGTTTTAGTTTTAGTTTTTGTTTATTAGATTTTTTTGTAAATAAGTCAAATAAGTGCAGTTTTTAATTATTATTTCAGTTGTAGGTTTAGTTAATCTAAAAAATGAGAAATGTTGCCTTGATAACTAGCTGAAATAAAAGTTTATATATATATATCACATTTATATAATTTTTTTATTAGTTTTTGTTTTTATTTTCTGTAAATAAATGTCTATTTTTATTAGCTTTTTTCAGTTTTAGTTGATTTAGAGCATTAAGTCAAGCTAAATGAAAATGAAGAAAATTGATCTGTTCTGCTTTTATAAAATTATAATGCTCATATTCTAATTTTAATAAAGTGTTTCTAAACAAGGGAAATCTGCTCAAGCTCTAACACTTCAGATTTATGAACTATAACTTTGGATGTTCATAAAGAGCCAAAGTTTGTTGTTGCTTAACGAAGCCAATGTTCATATTTCTCTTTTCCCTCTATAAACATGATGGATCGGTTTTATTCCTCCTTTTATTTGCAGGCGTGTGCCATTTCAGTAATATGTTGCATCAGCATCTTGTGCTCCAGTTTGTTGATGTGAAAAAATGATTTGAAGTTATAATGGAAAAAAAGATGAACAATTAAACAAGTAATTATTCAAGCTGTTGAATGTCCCTGTAAGGCTGTTTTCCAGTGGATGAGCTGCACATTACAGTATAACACACACTGTTAGTCATTACTCAGTAACTAATGCAAAACAAACCCATGCACCTTAACCAACAGATAAGCGCGCTCAGAGCTTTTCTCAGGGGACACGCATACATACATTTCAGCCCAACACTGAGAATAAAGTTTCATAAAAATTACATCGACAAAATTATTTTCTTACTTAGTATTTGTTTTGTTTTCCAGTACAGATATCTAAATGTTCTTAAATCAAGATACATTTACTTGAGAAACAAAATTTTATTAAAATAAGTAATTAAGTCATTCAATTACTTAAGATAGTGTTTTCTGAAAAATGATCAAAATGAAGAGATCTGCCACTGGGGTCAGAAAAATAAACTTGTTTTCAAAATGAACTTAAGCTTATTTTTCTGATTTAAAGGTTACAAAAATGTTTCTTACAACATTCTACTAACTTTATTTTCACCCAAAATGTAATGTTATTTGAATGTTTATGATTTAAGCAAAATATCTACTTTTCTTGTCATGATTAGAACATTATTTAACCTTTACAAAAAAATGTTTCTTAGAATGTTCATCATGTACAAATAACAACATGAGGATGTTCTGAGAATGTTGTTTTCTCAACATTATGACAACATATAAAATATGAATACAATTATAAGAACGTTCCATAAACATTCATTTAAGAACATTTTGTCCTAACTAGGGCTGTCAGTCGATTAAAATTGTTAATCTAATTAATTACATGATGTGGTGATTAATTAATCTAATTAATCTGCGAAAATACCTCCGAAAGATCATTTAAAGCCACCATTGTGTTAATTGAGAAAAGTATCAAGTTGACATAACAAAAAGTAGCTTTAGAAAGAAATATGTGACCCTGGACCTAATGGTCAATTTTTCAGAAATTGAGATTTAAACATCATCTGAAAGCTGAATAAATACGTTTTCCATTGATGTATAGTTTGATATGTATGGCCGAGATGCAACTATTTGAAAATCTGGAATCTGACGGTGCAAAAAAACAAAATATTGAGAAAATCATCTTTAAAGTTATCCAAATGAAGTTCTTAGCAATGCATATTACTAATCAAAAATTAAGTTTTGATATATTTACGGTAGGAAATTGACAAAATATCTTCATGGAACATGATCTTTACTTAATATCCTAATGATTTTTGGCATGAAAGAAAAATCAATAAATTTGACCCATACAATGTATTTTTGGCTATTGCTACAAATATACCCCAGCGACTTAAGACTGCTTTTGTGCTCCAGGGTCACATATTTTATGTGATTCAACATAAAAGTTATTACACATTTAGGCTGGAACATAAAAGAAAGTCTTACAGTTTTGAAACGACACGAGGGTGAATAAATGACAAAATGACGATTTTTGTGTGAACTATGCCTTTAATTTTTTGTTAATTTAATGAAATTATGCTCTAAATAAGAAACTAAAACTGCTAGCATGTGGCGGTAAATGTCTCTATAAGTGAGTCATTGAGTCATTCATTCGTTCGATTCGTTTAAACGGCTTCATTCAGGAATGAAGTAAACGGCTCTTTATGAACATGCCATTGAATCATTACATGGTTCACCCAATGAAACGCAGATTCATTCAGAAACAAATCACCGCTGTGTTGCTCAGAGACGCACAACAGTTCTGCTGCGGCTTTATAGCTAATATTTTCGTTTGCAAAATTGAGGAAAAAAATACAATATTGTGTCTAAAATATAACATAGTGTTAACTCCTTATTTACTGAACTGTTGTATAAAATCACATGTGCACTCGTGCTATTCGGGACAAAAACAGCAGTCTGATATTGCTGTCTCTGCTCGTATGATATCGCTTATCATATACGAGACAAAAACTCACCACAATATCTTGAATTTCAGAGGCGTAGAACATTTTCAGTGCATCAGTCATTTTTTTTTGGACTGATGATTCAATAACAATAAGACCAGGAATGTGTATTAAAGTATAAGTGGCCCTGGAGCACAAAAGCAGTGTTAAGTCGCTGGGGTATATTTGTAGCAATAGCCAGAAATACATTGTATGGGTCAAAATTATTGATTTTTCTTTTATGTCAAAAATCATTAGAATATTAAGTAAAGATCATGTTCCATGAAGATATTTGGTAAATTTCCTACTGTAAATATATTAAAATTAGTAATATGCATTGCTAAGAACTTCATTTGGACAACTTTAAAGATGATTTTCTCAATATTTTGATTTTTTTGCACCCTCAGATTCCAGATTTTCAAATAGTTGTATCTCGGCCAAATATTGTCCTATCCTAACAAACCATACATCAATGAAAAGCTTATTTATTCAGCGTTCAGATGATGTATAAATCTCAATTTCGAAAAATTTACCCTTATGACTGGTTTTGTGGTCCAGGGTCACATATTTTAGTTTTGATTTCATGTTGACTCCAAAACAAGAAAGACATTCTAGTCTTTGTTTCATTAGCATTTGTCTTCAGCTTTTGTGCAACTGGTAAACAAAAGCAGTAGCTGTTGACCGGATGGGATGTGAGTGGATGCTGTTTTCTCATCAGTCCCAGAGGAGACTCTCAGTATGTGGGTCACTGTGGCTCCCCAAAACCAAAGTGCTCGTCTATTATTCGCTCTCGTTTTTTTTATCTCCTTCCTCAATTCACTGGCGAGTTTAGTTGAAGCTTTTGTGATGCCGTTGCATAATTGAGCCGCATTAAATATGAGTGGAAAACAAGCCTCTGCCTTTAGTGCTCATAAAATTTACAAATGGCAAAAAATTCATTTTTTATAGATTTGGGAATTGCAGGAGCAAGACATGTCATTTGAGCTGCATTAATTTAACAAAACACTTGATGAAATCTTTTAATTCATTTCATTTTTATTTTTTTTATAAAAATGTTTTTTTTATTGACCTTTTTATATTTGGTAATATTTTAATATGTTTAATTATGTATGTATGATTTTATTTATTCATTCACATTTTATTTTTTATAATATTTTATTTTAATTTTTTAGTTGGTATGTTTTAAATATGTTTTATGTATGCATTATTTACTTTTGGATTTCTGCATTTAGCAGAAACATTTTATAACATTGTTTAGAACATTTAACAGAACAATTTATTTCTTCTAGCATTTAAATTTTTTTTTTAATGTTTTATGTATGCATGCATGTATTCACATTTTTTTAAATAACATTTTATTTATGTATTTATTTACATATATTTGGATTTATGCATTTAGCAGAAAATTTGATCCAAAATGACTTACACATGAGAGGAACGAAAGCAATTTAAACCAGAATAGGAATTAGTTTACTTGCTATTTGGGTTGAGTTGCATTTAAAATGGCTTAATTAAATTTAGTCTTTTCTAATTTCTTTTTTTTCACCTAATAAAGATTTGCAAAGACATTTTTGTATATCAGGAGTTTTGATAATTGAGTTACTGCAGTTTAATACTGTTAGTTTATTTGATGCATTAGCAATCAGCACAAACTAAAGCAGAAGCGGTAGCAATAGTTGTATGGGTCAAGCTTCGGCTAATGATCTGTGACACTGGAGCCCAAAGCAGTTTAATATCGCTGCATTAATACAGCAGATCTATACTGGACCTGGCTTCAGAGAAACTCCTCTATCAGCAAAATGCAAAAAAATCAAACTCAGAAGAGCTGCTGTGTTACAGAGGTCAAGGACTGGCAGTTCACCTCTGGATTCCCGCAGCTGATTTAGAGCATGAGCGTTTGCACATCTCCTCAGTAATCCATATAGTCACATATGACATCTGTGTCTCTTATTCTGTTTAATCTTGAGATGGTAAGCAAATATCCAGAACGCCCTAGCAACGCCCTTAGTAACTCTCTGTAGTCTTAGTAACTGTCCAGAACCCTGTAGCAGCTGCATAGCAACACCATGAAGTCAAGGTGACTCGGTTGTGCAAACTCCTGAATATAAATATCTTATACATATCTCCTAAATAGAATATCTTTCTCTGTATTTTGCTTATATTTGGAGATCAATTAAATTTTCTGCTTTTTGTTTGTTTGTTGTAAAAAATATATATTTTTTACTAATAAGATTTATTTTTGGTTTATATATACAGTTTATTTATTTACTTGGATTTTATTTTATTATTTACATATAAATAATTGTATTTGTATTTTTTGGCAATAACTATTAATTCTTACATTTATTTACCTATTTATTTGTATTTATATGGTTGTTTATTTACTTTATATTTATTCACAATTTATTTCATTAAATCTTTTTATCTAATAACATTTTATTTTTATGATAATTTGTATTTATTTATTTACTTACTTATTTACTTGTATTTATATTTTGTTCCTTTCCTGTTTAATACTGTGAAGCTGCTCTGAAGCAATCTCTGTTGTGTAAAGCACAAAATAAAAAGATGGCTTGCTTATTTATTTCTTTATTTCTTATTTATATTATTTTATATTTGGCAATATTTTAATGTTTGTTTATTCATTTACTTAGATATTATTTACATGTATAAATATTTTTATTTTTGTATTTGGCAATATTTATTCTTATGTTTTTTTTTTTTACTTTATATAATTGTTTTTACTTTATATTATCTTATATGCTTATTTTTTTACAACTTTATTTGTATTTATATGGTTAATTATTTTCTTTATTTATATATTCATTTATTTTACTTTAACTTTTATGTTGAATTAATAATATTTATTGTATTATATATATTTTTTAGTTCTAATAACATTTTATTTTATGATTATTTATCTATTTGCTTATTTACTTGTATTTATTACTTTATTTACCTAAGCATTTATTCTATATCAGTTTTTTATGTTGAATTGTTAATATTTATTTAATTATGACCTTTTTTTAGTTCTAATAACATTGGCTAATTTGATTTAGTTGTATTTAAAAATGTCTTGATTAATAAATGTTGTTCTAAATACAGTGTCTTCTCCTCTAATTTCCCTTGGTTCCCTAAATAAACTCTGTGGACGTCACTGAATTCGGTGCTTGTGTGACATGAAACGATGCAAATCTGAACTTGCGCTGGAGGTCTCTGATCGATCCCGCTCCGCTCTGTACTGTCGCTCTGTTCAGGGTATAATTAACCAAACAAAGCTTATTGATTCTGCTTGTAGCTGAAATGGTTTGTGTGCTGGAGGTCGGGGAAGCGCTTTGTTGGCTATAAATAAAAACTGAAAGGAAAGCATGCGCTGGATACCGGAAAGCCACTAGTTGTATATTTCTGTGTCAGTTTTAGTAGGTTTGCTGAGGTTTAGGGAGGTATGGGTCTTTATGGATCGCCACATATGTCATCTTAAGCTGTATTGATGCTGGATGTGCTTTTATATCGTCTGAAGGCAGTCGTGGGTTTATTTAACGCTCTAAATCAGAAGATCGTCCGACAAACAGTCATAAAACACAAGGTCCTGCGAGGAACAACAGATTGTTTTGAGGCAGAAGCTCTAAATTAAAGCAGGAACGTTTCAGTTTCAGTCTTTGTCTCAGTGAAGGAGAAAACAGCCTTGATCAGACAGAGATTGTGTGTGTCTGATATCAAACAGCATATGTGCATTCATTCATATCTACTGTCATGTTGAATCTTAGTGGAATTGACCTTATTTACGGTCTTATTTCATGTTTCTGCTCTTATAGTGAATGATTCATCAACTGCACTTATAATATCTTTCCTTAATCAAAGAGGATCATATTCTATTTATATGTGGCAATCAATAGAATTTATTTATTTATTTATGGTAAAAGTTTATAAGATGAATTATTCATTTATCTATTTGATTATTTTTTATTTACTTTGTATTTGATAATATTTATTTTTTAAGTTTAATTATTTACATATTTATTTATTTGCACTTAATATGGTTATTTTTACTTTTATTCATTATTTTATTATTTATTTACTATATTTTATTTACTTATTTACTAATAATATTTATTTATTTTTAAATAGTTTATTTTTGAATGCTTATTTGTTTTTTTATTTTTAATTATTCTTAAGAAATATATTAATCAAAATGATGATGATGATTATTATTATTCCTGTAGTATATATTTATTTTGTATTGTTTTATGCTGATTGTAGGTCAAATCATGCAGTAATTTAATGAAGGTTAATGAAGGTTACAGCAATGCTATTGTGATTCATCCGCAAAGAACCAAACAGTCTCAGGAATACATGTGCAAAGGTTTTTGCTCATTGATAGTAAAACTGTTGAACTTACATTCATTTTTTTTATTATTTTGGAATATTAAAGTTTTAAAGGTGCATTTGGTATTTTTCTCTTCTCATTGAAAACATTTAAAGAAAACATTACAATAAGGTTTGTTAACATTAGTTAAGGCATAAAATAACAAAATAACAATGAACATGACATTTTTAAGTATTTATTAATCTTTTTTAATGTTTAGTAAAAATATAATGATTCCTTATTTGTCCAAGTGTTATTTTAGTATTATTTATATACTATTTCAGTTTTTATTAATATTTTGAATTATCTTTTATTTTTATGCTTTCAGTTTTCAGTTGAATTTTTGGTTACATTTTTAGTATTTTTTTGTGCTTTTGTCATTTTTTTAATATGACTATTTTAGTTGTATTATTATTATTATTATTATTATTATTATTATTATTTAGTGTTTCAACTTAAAATAAATTCAAATGAGAAATGTTGCCTTTGAAACTAGCTAAAATAAGTTTTTCATCTAAAATGGATATTATATTTTATTTTATTTCAATGAACAAAATGTTTTAATAGTTTAAGTTTTTATTGATAATACTGATTTGTTCATTTTAGTTCACAGGGCATTAACTAAAGTTAATGAATACAACTTTTATTTATGTTTATTTTAAAAATGCACATACTGAAATTAAGTTTTAAAATTTAAGTCTGTCATTATTCAACCTTGTGATATTTCTTATGAAATTTTGGCCACTGAAATATGCATGAAAAAGCTTGAATGTATAGATGTATATTTAAATACACAGCATAAGATTCAGCCTCTTACTTGCACAAAATGATCATATACTGTTGCTTTTTAGTTTGTCCAGTATGAAAGAAGATGTCTCGGCGCTGTCATATGTGGGTGGTGGTGCAAAACTTATGTACAAAATTAGACGTTTACATCTCATGTCCATTTATTTGTGGACTGTAGACACTCTGGCAACATCAAATCACTATGGCAACATCCTCTGGCTTCTGCAACTGTATGCAAAAAAAAAAAACATTATCTGAGAGATGACCTGACCACTCATTTACATACACTGCAGACAATCTGATGGAGGATCAAAACAAAATACCCTTGCTAAGATTTCGTGAAACAAGCACGCAGATTTACACAATGCAAGACAATAGCCATCATGAAATTGGTTTGAAGAAAACATTTTGAGCAGTTTTGATTTTGTGGAGCTGAAAATTTAAACTTTTTGTTTAAAAATAGTAATGATAATAAAAAGTGCTAATACTTTTTGAGTTGATTTGTGCATGTTTTGCACTTTCCCCCCATTGCAAACAGAAAAAGACCAACCACATGCAGACTTTAGCATGCCAATAAAGCAAGTTAATAAAGCCACAATTCTGAGACATAGGTGAGATATAAACTCAAAATTACGAGATATAGATTGAGAGATATAAACTCAGAATTGCAAGATATAAACTCAAAATTATGAGATATAAACTCAGAATTATGAGATATAAAGCCAAATTAGAGATAACAACTCAAAATTGTGAGATATAAACTCAGAATTATGAGATATAAACTCAGTTATGAGATATAAAGCCAAATTAGAGATAACAACTCAAAATTGTGAGTTATAAATTCAAAATTGTGAGATATAAACTCAAAATTGCGAAATAAACTCAAAATTGCAAGACATAAATTTTGAATTGCGAGATATAAACTCTAAATTATGAGATATAAACTCTAAATTATGAGATATAAACTCAGAATTATGAGATATAAAGCCAAATTAGAGATAAAAACTCAAAATTGTGAGATATAAATTCAAAATTGTGAGATATAAATTCAAAATTGCAAAATAAACTCAAAATCGCAAGACATAAATTTTGAATTGCGAGATATAAACTCTAAATTATGAGATATAAACTCAAAATTATGAGATATAAAGCCAAATTAGAGATAACAACTGTGAGATATAAATTCAAAATTGTGAAATAAACTCAAAATTGCAAGACATAAATTTTGAATTGCGAGATATAAACTTAAAATTATGAGAAAGAAACTCAGAATTGTGAGATATAATCTTAAAATTATGAGATATACATTTAGAATTGAGAGATATAAACTTAAAATTATGAGAAAGAAACTCAGAATTGTGAGATATAATCTTAAAATTATGAGATATACATTTAGAATTGAGAGATATAAATAAAAAATTCGAAAAATATAAACTCTGAATTGAATTGCAAGATATAAGATATATACAGTTGTGAGATAAAAAAGTAAAAATGCGAGATATAAACTCATAATTGTAAGCAAAAATGTCACATTTTTAGGATAAAAAGTCTTTTTATTTTTTAAAGATTCTAATTAAAAAGATTTTTTGATGTGTATTAAAATGCATTTTGTGTGGTAGGTTTCTTTTATTATATTTATTTTCTCTCTCTTCACATGTTGTTTTCCATCCTGGTTGTTCCTCCTGTTTCCTTGTCATCTTGTTTCCCTGGTAAGCTGGGTCTCACGCTGTGACAGGTTCTCTAATGAGACGCACACACTAACGAGCCTCATTCTGCTCCGGAATATTAATTCTCTCAGAAAACCTGCTATAATTATATATACAACAGCAGGGTAATACAATTCCTGCTTATCGCAATGAGAACGACATTCTCGCAGTGAACTCCGTTTTAACATCTGCACGTTATTACACCGTTCTGAATTGAATTTCCTGTGCAATATCATATTCGGAAATTTATGAATGCATTCAAATGGATTATATGATTTTTTTTTCACTCCACCAACAAAAGTACTTGCATATTACAAAGTACATACTCTATCTTTCCAACTAAAAAAAAATTAATATTCCATACAAAGCGTTCATGCAGCATGCATTGATTTGTCATTCAAAATGTATAGTGTGTAAAGTAGTTATCAAATTACCTCATTAAGTTGCATGTTTAATTCAGTGGGTGGCATCCAGTTATTATCACAAATCCAGTTATAATCACATTTTGTGTAACTTTTGGCAGTGTGATCACCTAACGAGTCAATTAGAGAGATGTTAGTCAAATGCATTGCTCTGTGTGGTATATTATTGTGTGAAAAGTGAACTTGCCTGCACAGTATTTTGTAGAAATAACTGTCTGTGTCTTTGTGTTAGTACATCAATAATGCACCCAAGCTTGTTTTTCCCTTAGTAACTCTAAGCAGAAGTAGGACAGAACATATGGATCAATCACACTTGAACACGTCTACATCTGCAGCCTCTCACCTGATTACGGTCTGTTCTGAGATCAGCTCAAATAAATAGTCGCAGTCTCTCATCCAGCGCTGAGCTAATGGGCCGTTGAGTCTATATGCGTTTGTGATTATTTCTCTATCACGCTGACGGGCCTCTGAAGCCTCTTTGGTAAATACGCCGTTATGGGCTAATTTGATGCCGACACACGTTTTTTTACACTCTGAGGAACACGATGTGAAATTATACTCAGAACAGACATGCACCTCTCAGGGACGTGAAATGCATCAGATAGTCATGTTGGTTTTTAAATAGTGCAGCTGCGTTGATGTTTTCGCCCATTTGTGAGCAGAGATGCATGTCAGAATGAATCCTAAAACTCCTCCTGATGAGCTGAGATGTTCTGCAGTGAACGTCTGCACAAATTCAGGGTTTAACTACTGAATTATCGTGAATTATTTGGGTTGCTATTTTGGCTAAGATTGACTTTCATATTGTTTCCAGATGAACACTTGACTGAAGCAGCAGCTCGGCTTTACTTGATTATCCACACATCATTTTCTTTTTAGAAAAATCAGCGAGTCTCAAACCTGATCATCAGGATCTTTACTTTACGTTTGCTTTACTTTCACTGCTCCTCAGTGGAGGAATGATCTTCATATTTACATGGTTAAAAATGGTTCTGCACATTTGTAGATTGTTTTTTCCTCTGAAGTATAGTAATAATATTGACTGAAGCTTTTTGCATCATTCCTTTAACACCAAGGTCACATAGGTTCTATTCCCAGGGAATGCAAGAACTTGAATGCATTATAAGATGCTTTGGATAATTGCATCAGCCAAATGCATGCATGTAAATACAAAAACCACATCATTGAATTTTTCCATCCATTCATTTAACTAACAGGCTGTTTTCTTCTTCTGTAAATGAGGACGTGTTGACGATCTGTGTTCCTCTCTCTTTCAGCAGGAGTGTCTTTCGTTCTGAGCTGTGATGGTCTTCGTGGATTGTAGGATGGTGGATTTTCTTCGCGGTCGGAGGAGGTTGCGGGTGTCTGTCTACAAGCCGCCCTGCTCCTTCTGGTTTCTGCTGCTGTTTGGGATCGGAGGACTCGTTCTCTTCATCCACCTGCAGGATCTGTCCGATATGGTGCTTCAACAGGCTCCAGGTAGGAAGAAACGGTCACTTATGGTCAACCGTCAACACGTAGAATGAATTCAGACTGTGATATATCCAGTGAGCTGTTTGTTCCCAAGCTTTCATTGTGTTTTGGGGTCTGAAATTAACGTTTTGTAAGACTTAGTGCTGTAAATATATTTTGCCAGCCATGAAACTCTATTTTACATTGTCACATTAAAAAGGCATATATTTTTTTTTCTCCGAATGAGTTCTCTAGCTGATTTGTCCTGCAGATTTAGCGCTGTGTCACTCGTACACCAGCCAGTCTCCGTGCAACACCATCCGCCACAAACACATCCACAACATCATGATTTTGGTCTTATTTTCATTTTTGGTGGAAGAATGTGTCACCACAGTGAGAATTTTTAACCATGTAAAGCTTAGTCAGAAATAATAGTCAGAAAAATCTATTTTATTTGTTTGTTTATTTATTTATTTATTATGTGTGTGTGTAAAATATAAAGGTTTGCGTGTGTGTGTAGGGTTAGAGTTTGTGTGTTTTTGAGTATCATATTTGATATAGTGAGAATATGGAGGGGAAAACAGCTCAGACTGAACCAAACGCAGCAAAAATATGCAATTTAATGCAGATGCTGATATTTATATGGACAAAGAGTGATGAAACTCCGATACAGCAGATACTTACATAACATGATATAAATGTATATATCTCCAATAATATGTCTTAGTTATATTTAATGCTTAGTTTGATGATCAAAACATATAATGTAATGCAACAGAATGATGATTGAGAGATGAACAAACATATATTGCTCAAAAGATGTGAGATGTTTTGGAGGCTTGTGAAGATCATCCCTCCGCTGAGGAACAGTGAAAGTAAAGCTTCTGGAAACAAACGCTCCTCAAAAGATCCTGATGATCAGATTTGAGACGCACTGATTAAAACAATTATTCATGGAGAATTGAGTAAAGCCAAGCTGCTTCAGACCAGTAAATGTTCATCTGGAAATATTACTTCAGTTATTCTGACATTTACGTGATAAAAATCAATAAAATATATGATAGCAAAAAACACATGAAGTGCAAAGGTTAATAATGATGATCATTTAGAGGCCTTACATTTGCATATCCAGTAGACTTTATAGGGTTAAGGTCTTTCTAGCTTGAAAGGGTGAGGATAATTGTTCATCCGATGCACTAAAGTTACTCTTTGATTTGTTTTGCTTCAGATCATCATACCGGCCAGCAGGCTAGAAACATTTTGTTTACTCTACAAAGCACATTTTACTTTTCATGTGGTTTTTGGCAAGCGTTAATTTTGGATCAGTGTTGTATATGGAGCACTTCGGTGTTGGCGAGAGGCTTTAGGTGCATCTGTGGTCAGAAACACGTCTGATAAACAAAACAAACAACAGGATAGTTGTTCATATTTGAATAAAATGGATGAATAGATGCATTAGGTGACTCTGGAATACTTGATTGGGATTGGTTAGTTTTGGCATTCATTAGATATTCTTTGAGTTTAATCTGAATTTAGATCAGCTGATTGCACAGGCGTGTGATGTTGTTCTGTCTGTCATTTGTAAGATTTGTTTGCAAACTTTTGAGCAGTAGAAACACACACAGCGTGAGAAATCTTGGCTGCCGTCGCACGTCACCGGTGTTGATGTGAACCGTGGGAAACGGCTGCTTCCTTATCGAAGGACTAGTTTTAGGCACGCACAATGACACACGGCAAACACCTGCTGTACGGATGCATGTTTGTGCTTCTGTTCAGCCAAAATCAGGAAAACAAAACCACAGATATGAACACACAGGCTGTTGATTTGTTTGTTTGCTTATTTATTTATTTTTGTGAAATGGTCTTTTGTGCTATCATCTATGCAAAGTTGGTGCAATACAGTAACATCATAGTTAACAATTACTTGTTTATGTAGGATGCATATATGTAATATATTTTATATTATTTAGGCACTTAGGCTATAGTTTGACAGAATGTTCTAATTAGGGCTATCAAAATTACTTAAAAACTAAATTTGAATTTTCTACTTAAAAATTAACAAAATTCGAATTATATTCGAATTTAAAAGGCATAATTTCAGTTAGGGGGAAAAAAAGCTTTTGGCTTCTCTCCTGAGGCCACAAGAGGGCGCATCGAGCAAAATATTATGCACGTTTCTTCAAAGCGTAATAAAATAACACGACTAACTTTGAAAAAAGTGCATAATGTTTAAAATAATGTTTATAAACCATATATAATTATATACAAAAACATCCACAACCATCATGATTTTGGTCTTATTTTCATTCTTGGTGGAAGAGTGTGTCGCCACAGTGAGAATTTTAAACTATATATAATTAATAAAGTTGCTTAAACAATTAGAAAAAAAAACAGCACCTTGCATGTACAGTATGTATAGTTTAATACAAAGGACCGAAAACCGATCACAAAGAGTACTTTCTTCATTTAAAAACCTGAGATACAGTGGGATGGGGGAAAACCGCCATAAAGTCTTGAGACATGTTTTTTAAAAGTTGAACTTACATTAATTTTACATGGCTTTCTAAACATGCGGCTCTCTTGTGCGAGACATGAGTGCAACGCTGATAGATGTCCCTCTAGAAAATGTGATAAATATGCATTCTGTGTGAACGGCTTGGTTTAAGTTTTGACGTAAACAACATCTTCTCCACACTGATGTTCTCGTTTTCCGCAATATTTTGAATGAACAACGTAGCAGCGCCACATCTAGTGGGTTCAACTGGACAGGCTAACAAAAGCATTCAAATGCAATGACACTTACATCGTCGTCATATTTTGTGCGCCACTGATAAGGCTGCCTGACGGCTGACGCAGACATAAAATTCCTAAGACCTAAAACAACGTTTCTGCATTCGAATGTGGATTTTTTTTTTTTCGTTCGATGAATATTCGAAATTCGAATTTTTTTTGACAGCCCTAGTTCTAATTCAACATGCCAATCTAACTTAACACTTATATTGATATTGTTTATTTCTTACTCCTTAACAGTTCATCAGGCTCTTAATTATTTAATCTACACCATCATTTTGTAATATCTGAAGGCCATGTACCATAGTTCTTAACTGTAGCATTTGTTATAATAAGACTGGACTAGCCTATTAATCATTACCAGGCCAATAATGACTTTTTTTAAGTGAATCAATATAGCATTTGTTATGAAGAAACAACCACCTGCACATTTAGAACTACAACATGCCACAGTTGTAATATAAATCTATAGGGAAAAATCTATTTGCTTAACAGATTATCTAATATAAATTCTGCAACAAGTTAGACAAAATTTTACACAATAAATAAGCCTACAATAAAACATGATAAATTCTAGTAAAGTTGGTCATGAGTAGTTAATTTTTTTTCAAATATATGTTTGTGCTGGTTTTCTCCTCTTTTCATCAGTCTTTTTAGTTTATTTGCCTTTTTTAGATACCGTTCAACTTTCTCCATAGCATTTTAAAGTGGCTGTTTCGCTAAATAATCACAAATTTGACCATCAGCTTCGCGATAGGAATGGCTCACACAAATCTTACCACACTTCTTGAGCGCGCTGGTTATCGTGAACTGTGCTTCAGTCATATTGTGCTGAGAACTGCTCTGTTCGGTTCATACTTGAAGTTAGCGATTTAAATAATTAAAGCTGCATTCCGTAACTTTTGGCGCTCTAGCGGTTAATTTTGTGCTGGTTTTCTCCTCTTTTCATCAGTCTTTTTAGTTTATTTGCCTTTTTTAGATACCGTTCAACTTTCTCCATAGCATTTTAAAGTGGCTGTTTCGCTAAATAATCACAAATTTGACCATCAGCTTCGCGATAGGAATGGCTCACGCAAATCTTATCACACTTCTCGAGTGCGCTGGTTATCGTGAACTGCGCTTCAGTCATATTGTGCTGAGAACTGCTCCGTTCGGTTCATACTTGAAGTTAGCGATTTAAATAATTAAAGCTGCATTCCATAACTTTTGGCGCTCTAGCGGTTAATAAACAGAACTGCGTGTGTCTTGCGTAAGAACATTGTAGCTGGAGCTACTTCTCTCTGTTTACGTCTATGGCAAATCACGCAGGTACTGGGCTACTCCACAGCGGTACCTACACGAACCAGTCTAAATAGTCAGAATATAAACACTTATTATAGGTGTACCGTAGTTATTCAGGACAAGCCAAAAATATGGTTTGGAAAATGGATTCATGATGTACTCGCTTATTATATAAACATTGTCAATTTTAAACACAAAAAAGTTACGGACTGCAGCTTTAATTAATAGCCTGAATCGAGGTTTCCATTAACCATGGTATAAATATTGGGGGGGGGTTGTACTTGCTAGTTTTGGTTATTAAGGGGGGTTATATCCCCCCCCACAAACTACGCCCCTGAAAACAGACCCCAAAGTAGTCATTCACTAAGAGTTTAGAGGTATAAAATGATTGTGAATCAGCTCAGATCTTTTGATGAGGAATGTTTGCGTTCACATCGAGATCTCTTTATTGCAGAATTTGGCATCTTGGCACGTTGTTGAGATCTTTTGAAACTTTTGATTACTGGGCTCTTTTTCTGAGGAGGAAATGTCTGAGATGTAGGATCTCATTTTTTTTTTTTCTTTATATGAGGGTATTTTTATTTTTGTCAGTTTTTAGAAATCACCCAGAACTGAAGCGGTTACGGTGTCACATTAGGCAACTGCGTCACTTGTGATAAATATATTTAGCAGTGGTAACATATTTAATTAATCATTGGCAGTCCTCATATTCACCGGTCATGGGAGTTTTGTGTGATTTAATTTGGCTCATTTGCTTTTCCTCAGAGACTCGGGGGAACTGAAAAATATATATTTTTATACTATTTTCAAATTAAAGACATTTTTCAATGAAGAAAGAAAAAAAAGGATTATCCTGAAGTGTTCAGAGGATTGTAAAGCCGCTCTCAGCCAGAGCTCAGGAACGCTGCAGCCTTTCTGCTGCTGAACTGGATCAGATGGAGGGAATGAAGGTTATATAAAAGCATTGCAGCTGAACTCCAGTGGTTCTGTTCCTCTTTAGTGTTTCTGAACACTCTTCTGTGCTGTAGATCTAATGCTGCAAACTATACTTCAACTAGATGAATCTATGCATGTCTGGGTCAGTAAGACCCTGTTTAATGGTTTTGAAAGAAGTCTCTTCTGTTCACTAAGGCTGCATTTATTTTATCAAAAATACAGTAAAAATTTGCAATATTATTACAATTTACAATATTTGTTTTCTATGTGAATATTTATTCAAATGCAATTTATTCCTGTGATCAAAGCTGAATTTTCAGCATCATTCCTCCAGTCTTCAGTGTCACATGATCTTCAGAAATCAGTATAATATGATGATTTGCTGCTTAAGAAACATTTCTGATTAGTATCAACGTTGAAAACAGTTGTGCTGCTTCATATTTTTGTGGAAAGTGTGATACATTTTATGTTTCAGCACAGATGAAAGTTCAAAAGAACAGCATTTATTTGAAATGGAAATCTTCTGTAACATTATAAATGCCTTACTGTCACTTTTGATCAATTTAATGCATCCTTGATTAATAAAAGTATTAATTTCTTCAAAAAAGTATTACTGACCCCAACATTTTTAATGATATGTAAACCATGTAATGAACTATCCAAACCAAACAATTCACTAAAATGAATTTGCATCCTCAACATTTATTGAGAGAGATAGTTTTATAGTCTTTTATCGCATTAAAACATTAATAGTGCCACTATATTTAGTTTGCTTGCCAGATTTAGTTCATTTGGCTCATTGTGCTTAAACACACAGCGTCAGCACAGGGAGCAAAGCTTTTACTCTCATTGTTTCTGCTCAAATCTCCCACTCAAATAATTGTTTAAGGACAATCGAGGAATCCTCTGTGAATCGCCATGGGAACGCTGTTGCTCGCGGCACCATCGACAGAGAGAAATTACCGACAAAAATTAGGAGCAGGGAGCGTTTCCCGTGCATTGTGGGTTAAGAGCGATTTCTCGGCTTCAGCAGGACACGCCACACTCACAAAGAAGAGTCGTGGCCTTTTCAAGCACAGAGAGATGTTTCATTGCTGCGAATTGAACTTCATTCTTAGAGTGCTTGGATTCATCTCCGCCAACAAAACACAGCCTCCCGGCCTCATAAGGTCAAATGCGTTCTCTAACAGCTCTGTTAGCAAGAGAGGCGCTCTTGAGGGACGGATCGTACGGCGCTAATCAGAAGAGCCGGCTCTTGTGCGCCGCTCAGGTGTCGGGATCAACCGCAGCCAATCAGAATCCACTCCACTCCAGCACTGAATGAGATTGCTTTCATGCAGGAGCTGCTGTGGACCTCGTGACATCAGACGAGCACAATAACATCAGCCGTCTAAACACAACGGCCCTGAGAGACTCGCCGAGATTACAGCTGCATCTCTGGAGGAATCTGAGCGAATTACAGGACTTAATTACCAGAAGAGAGCTGAAGTCAGACGACAGATGTGTGTGACGAACAGATGCTGGTTTACATGCTTACTAGTAGAGCTATTCAGATAGATAGATAGATAGATAGCTAGATAGATAGACAGACAGACAGACAGACAGATAGACAGATAGATAGATAGAAACTGTAGATAGATAGATACTGTAGATCAGGGATGGGCAACTGTTCCTGGCCCGCTGGATCATATTAGACTCGGATGATCAATTTTAAAACATTTGAAAAGCAAGTCACGTAAAGATTGCTTTCAGTTTATGATACTATCTCCAACCAGGAGAGGTCGCTAGTTTCCAGCCGCTCCCTGTATTAATTTCAGCGTAGTAGGTCGTGCACTCTAATGTAAACAATCATTAACATTAGCAAATAATAAATGAAAAACTGACCATGAAAACAGTATTTTCAAGTCAAGATGGTAAACAGATTATCTTTTTACCAAGTTCAAGGGCATACCCATATGTTTGGATTGTTTGGAAATCTGTATTTTATTTAAATCGCCATCACACCACTGCTCACAAACAACGGGGACGCCAGAGTTGCACTTGCCTCAAATTTCAAAGGTACAATTCATAGTCAACAAAAGCTTTTTGTCAAATGCATGACAGAAATGTTTGCACTGAACTATGTTCTTATTAGGGTTTCCGCGGGTCCTTAAAACGTCTTCAGTTAAATTGTTTACATTTAAGGCCATGCAAACTCTTAAATGATACAAAAAGTCTAAATTATAAGAGTTATTTGGGGACAGAAAGACAAGAATTGCTATATGGATTAATATGACGATTAAACTTCAAAAGGCTACGATTTCACTGAATAAACGTGTGCGCTGCACGTCAGCTTTGTGTACTGCGGTTACCGGGGAATCCACTTTATGCGCTAGGGGTTGAACGACTTCTGATTTTTTGAAGTCGACTTTTATGTGATGAAAGTCGAGTCGAAGTCGACTAGTCACTGATGACGTCATTAATGAACAAATAAGTCTGGAGCTGTGATAAACACCTTGTGCACAGCTATGGCATATGACACAGCGCTGCCCACATGGCTATTGCTCCTATAACAGCTTTTTTATCAGTTGTTTTGTATTTGGGTCGTTATATTTCTCACAGATTTCTGCTCGTTCTAAATCAGATACAGATAAAGTAGCACAGTAAAGATTACATTAATATGAATGCATTAGTGAGAGCGATTGCGTGTGTGAATTAACTCTACCTGGCAGCGTCTCTCTACTAGTAGTGAAGCTGTGGAATTTAGTTATTAAGAAATAAATGCTTGAACTTTTCAGTTTCTAAGCTATTTTGTTGAGATATCACAGAACAGTGTTGACAATACATTTCCGCGCTGAATGATTCTGTGCGTGTGATGTACGCGCTACTGTCTGTAGCCTATGTGTGTGTGTTACAGTGCAGCAGCGCATTGGATTAGAACGGTGATTAACTTACCTGTACAATAAGGTGTTTAAAACGTGCATTCAATTTCCGTTCAATTTCGAGCATCCAGTAATAAAATCACATGTCTTGTGGATCTTTCAGAATATGCATTTATTTGTCATTTGAACTGTTTGGAAACGGAGCGTGAAACCTGCTGGCATAGAACGAATTTGCTTTTTTAATAAGCCCATCTGCTATTTTTGCTACATATTTTTAAATGTGAACCAGTGGATCGACAAAAAGCTAATGCATTCTAAAAATCGAAACAATTAAGACACTAGGATATACTTATATGTTATTTATTATAATAATTAATTGATGATAATTTTTTTAACTAATATAATAATAGATACGTTTGACATTGAATTTTTTTTAAAGGCTGAAATGTGAAGTGCAGATCTTAAAAAGGTATTTAAAGGTCTTAAATTTGATTTTTAAAATCCTGCAGATACCAGGTTATTTTATGGTACCATTTAGAATAACTATTTTTTTTTTATTAAGCCCTTTTTATCTGTCCTTTTAGGTTGTTTTGAGAATGTCCTATAGGCTACTAATAAAAAAAGGACCTCTGTATATTTGTTTGTTGCAAATTTACAGACAATGCAATTGAAATGTTTACATTGGCTTGTCGGGGTAATATTTCTGTCCACTGACAACAAAGTTTTCCTTCTGAATTAGCATAACTGCACAAGTTTTATACTTAATAAAATCTTTAAAAACAAATGACATTAGTTATACTTTAATTTCCTTCAATAAAAAGGAAATTGAGTAAGACGGTGTAAAAGGTGTGTGGACGTGGATTAGTAATCTGGCCCCTTGGTATAAAGGAGAAAAAATGCTGACCCTCGTCACTATCAAAGTTGCCCATCCCTGCTGTAGATAGATAGATAGATAGATAATTTGAAATGTTTTGACTGAATGGTTCAAAATAATTGATTCAGAAGAGTCATTTGGGTGTGAATAATGATTCAGATTTATGCTTAAAACTAGAAAAAAAAAATTGCTAGTTACTTTAAGGTACTGCACATTTTTTTAAATAATGTTGCTTCTCAATTAAACCCATCTGTTTTGTAGGATGTTTAGGTATTTTCACTGGAAAACAAGAGAGAAAGTACAGAAGTAGTATAGAATCAAATGGCACTAATGTAAGAGGAAGTTTCTTGCAAGCATTCGTCAGAGATCTTGAGTCCAGTCTAGCCAGTGTTCTCACAGAGCTCACGTTTCACATGATTACTGAACACAAGCCTCCTTATGCTTTACTGCAGGACTTTCTCTACCTTCTCAGTCTTACCTCTCTCGCTCTCTCTCTCTCGCTCTAATCATTATTCAGGGACTCGTATTGACTTTCCTCGGATACAGCCTTGTAATCCGCCGAAACGCTCTGTTTACTTCTGATCTGTACATAAAACACTACAAATTGGACAAAAGACAGCTTTCTTTATTTGAAACGGCTCCGCAATTAAATCCTGACCATGCGAGAAAAACCCATGACGAGAGCCTGACGTGTGCTAATAACCCATCAGCTGCTTCACAATGGTTTGAGGATTCACCAATCAGAGAGATCTGGGTTTTTACATTTCATTTGTGTGCGAACAGCACTAATTTACCCATGAGAGACTACTATGAACACAGCTAGACAAACAGAGAGAGTTTAACTGTAATCAGACAAGACACAAGTTATGCTGATTATTTTCAGCATTTTAATTTCTGACTATTATCAATGTTGAAAACAGTTGTGCTGCTTCATATTTTTTGTGGAAACTGTGCTACATTTTATTTTTCAGGATTCGTTGATGAAGAGAAAGTTAAAAAGAACTACATTTATTTTAAATAGAAATATTTTAACATAACATTGACATAACATAATATTAATATTTACATATATGTGCCTAATATTAATATTTTAACACAACATTATACATGTCTTTACTGTCAATTTTAATTTTAATTAATTGAATGCCTTATTGGCATAAAAATATTGAAAAACGCAAATATATAATTCTATTAAAAAACATTCTAAATGTCTTTACATTACATAGATAGATAGATAACAGATATATAACAGTGATTCGTGTCTAAGCAGACAACACTAATATGGTTTAGAGATAAGCTTTTTTTGTACTTTTTAGTCCAATGAAAATTACACAACCTGTATAATGATCATAATGGTTTTAAAATCAAGAAAAATTTGTTCATTCCACTGAATTACTCTAAATTATTCTCGTTCCATTGAATCCCGCTGAAATCTCTCATTCGGTTATATTCGAGAAAATGATTGCTGTGTTTAATAATGCAACAGGTTTTCAGTGTTTCTCAGGGTCAAAGGCTGTTGCTTTTATAAGGCTTCAGCATAATAAAGTCATTAGTACGGAAAAAACAGGAAGTTGAGGAGAACGGTGTGTGCTGTTGTGAATTTGATCCGTGCCACATCGAGCTTCAGTAATCCGTCCATCTGTCTGTGCTTGTGAAACTCAATTTATCCGCCTCTTCACGTAATTAAAGCTCACTGATGACCCTCAGCACAGAGTCAAAGCTGTCCACAGATGATGCTTCTCAAACAGTCCATTGTCTTCAGTTTCCCCCTCCTTCCTTACGTGTTTATTCCGGTCAGAGTGAACCGGTTTCATTAGACCGCCTCGGCTCGGCTCTGGTAGAAGGTGTGGATCTGTAAATGCAGAAATAAGCCGTTTGTCACTAATGTGAAAACAGCCGCGGTTATTTTAGCAGACAAGTATTGACAGTCACTCCACAAGGTGTGGATAACAAACCCCAGTGTGTACGTGATTAGTTAGTCTTGCCAAGCGTAGCAGAAACGCTGCTTTAGTTTGACACTTATTATTGTAGAAACAGGTCAGCGTCTCTTAAAATCCACTAGAGAACAACAGTAGACATTTATGGATCCTTTCCAGTTTACTGTTTTTTTTTGTCAG